>NC_081346.1:58555629-58570163 GCF_029784015.1 Lycium ferocissimum | reverse complement strand
CATGTCATTGCATGGCACATTCTTTGATTGATTCTTGATTTGTGAATTACTGAGTTGTTGTTTGTGAGTATTTATTTTAAAGGCCGGATGGAATCGAGGGTTTATAGAATTCTCCCTAGGCTTATAATCCGAGATATCAGATCCCTTGTGACTATCGTTAATGCAAGACTTTCTCGTATGCTAGATGTGTGACCGTGTTTGATTACTTATCTCGCTTACTTGTTAGTTGCTTCTTGTTTATATGCGTGAACTAACCATTGTCGGCCTATGATACCTACGAGCCTTGTGTTGTGCTCATACTACTCTTGCTACACTCCTTCTGGAGTGTAGAGTTATTTTCAGGTGATGTTCGGAGCCTCACGACCGTTTCGAGGCATTCGTCAAAGACGTTTGGGTGAGCTATTGCAACCCAGAGTCTCTCCTTAGATTTCTGTTGTTCTCTACCCTTAAACAGAAGTCGTATCCAGAAGTGAGTCCGTTATCTATTCAAATTGTAAACTTCTTAGAAGCTCTTGTATGAGTTCAGACCGTATTTGGAAATTTTATAATAAAAGTATTTATTCCGCATGTTGTATCAAATTAAGGTAGTTATCTGAAGGGTTCGCCCACCAGGGAGGGTTAGTGTGGGTGCCCGCATGATCCATGATTTGGGTCGTGACATCGTACCAGTTAGAGTCAATGGACGGGCAGCGTCTGCGCAATAACTGGAACGTGGCCCACCTAAAGAGATACTACTGCTAAGGTATGGCCTCCCCATGATCTCTTGTTAACTTTTTTTTTCGTTTTTCTTTCCCTCTTTTGCAGAAAGTCAAGAGCAGGGCAAAATTAGGATCTAGATCTGAAAACGCGTGTTGCACTCTTTTCCTTAGTACGGTTTTGTCCCGAAATGGGTTTTCCGACAAGGTTTTTAATGAGGCAACAAGTACAACGTGTTACCGAACAAATGCAAAGAACGCACAAAGATTCAATTAGCGACCTCGAGGCTCGGATCGGTCTGGGGAGTACCATGCCCACACCGAAGATGACACCAATCAAAGTAGACGGGAAGACCCAACATTTGCTACGGCAAAACAAAAGGCATCCTACTACCGGCCATAGCCTCCAATGTAAGGACCAAACGATCATAATCAATCGTGTCCCATCCAAAATTTGCTACGGCAAAGTAAGGCCCGGCCACCGGCCACAGCCTCCAATGTAAGGACCAAACGATCACAACGAATCGTGTCCCATTCTTTACATTTGCTACGGCAAAGGAAGAAAGAGTCAAAAACTCTCATATGTACAAACGTTTTACAAAAGCAAAATTGTCAAAAGCTGTCAATGTTTTAAGAACTTCCCCGTTAAATTGTACTTTCACAAAATAGCAAAGGCAATCGACCAAAAACTCGATAAGACTCCCAAACGGGGCCGCCACTTTGTTAACCAAGGCCGAAAGACACCGGCCCCGAAATAGAGCCGAAGAAAATGTCGAATCTAATAAAACGGTCCTCGAAATTCGAGACAACCGAACCCTCGAAGAATCGGACAAAATCTAAACGGCATGATGAATCAATGACCACGAGTCACATTGTCCCGAAAACGGACCAACGATCGCAGCGCAAAAATAATGACAAACATTTGAACAAAGAAGCAGGAAAGATGCACTTTTCATTTATACAACGGATGTTCTTTACATCAAAAGAAAAATAAAAGTCCCATGAAGGCAAAAAAATAAAAAGATAGATGCCAAAATATTGGCCCTGCACTATCCGGCATGACCGGAGGAGGATGAATGTTCGGACTACGGTCCGCTCGAGTCGTGTGACTCGGACCCTAGAGTACCTGCTAGCCTTCTCCTCCATTCCTTTGGCTTCAAGTATCGGGCCGAAAGATCCTCAAACCGTGCTCGCCTTGCTCGAGGGTGAGACGCCGAGACTTCCACTTCTCGTACCGCAACAATAGCGGTGTGAGTCTCGGCCGCCCTCACTCTTTTCCAAGTTTCCTCCCGAATCGGCCTCGCCCTTGGCCATGGCCAAACGAGCCCGGTTTCTCTCGTGGTCATCTCTCGTATGGTCGGCCGCATCCGGTTCGGCCTGGCCGTCATTAGCTTTAATCGCCTCCGAGCTCGGTTCTAATGCTCATATATCCGGGCCCACTCGGCTTTTTCCTCGAATACCTCGCGCTCTTTGAACAAGCGACCTCGGACTCGGCCGCCGGCTCCTCTCGGACAAGCCGTGGCATCGGCCTTCACCGAATCCGGCTCCCGGCTCGGGAAACCGTGCCCTCGAGTTCATCCAACCGCATAGAGAATTGGGTTTTATCCGGCCTAAGAGCGATCTTGTCGACCTCGAGGTTCCGATTATAATCGGTGCCGTGCGCCGCATCACTCTTCAAACGGCGGTTTTCCTCACTTGACCGCGTCAAGCTCGGGGCGAAGGTTGGGCGCGCCGCCGCCGGTTTAATTCTCCCTCCTTCTCCCGAAGAAGGTGTTTATATTTCTCTGTTTCTCGGCCACCGGGCATCGAGTTGGCCGAAGATCGTCCGTCTCACGTTGGGCACGGGTGAAGGCCTCGTTGACCAAGACCACGTCTGATGAAACGAACCGAAAACTTAGGCAAAGAAAAGATGGCACTCGAGAATAAAATGAGCAAAAGTGGCTAAAAATCTTACACATGTTCGCATGCATGCCCTCGTTCGGCACCGCCAAGAGACTGGGTCATTTTGGCTCTGTCCGAATGCGAGATGAGTGGGACGTAAATAGCTCGCCACGCCCACCGGACGAGATAAACTACGGTCCTCGGGGACGGTGACCTCGTCGATCGGGTTCTCCTGGCTCACGCTCGGGGCCGGGGAAAATATTCCTGTTGTCCACAGCGCTCGGCGCTCGGAGGCCCGGACGCCGGTCTCGTGGCCCGAGAATAGGAAGGTGGCCGGGCCAGGCCGGCCGCAAGGCGGGAGAGGAGTCCCCCGAGAACATCGTCAAAATCATCCACACGCGGGGGCCGGGGTGGATGAACTTTGGAGCACGACCTCGTGTTTTCGGCAAAGGCAGGCTCGCCGGTCACGACGGCTCATACTCCGGGAGACGGACTAACGCCCGTAGGGCTTCGATCTCCGGCTCTATAGTTTTTACCTACTTTACCGCCTCGAGTTAATCGCTTTCTCCGGGTTTTTTCCTTTGCAGGGGAGTGTCTTCCGAAGAAGTTTCGCCTGAAATGTCGACAAAGTCAATCGACGAAGAGAACTGGTGAAAGTATTTCTTCCGCACCTGAAAAAGGAGCAGGAACAGACGGACCTTCACCGGTAGAAGGAGGGGGCGGGACGGAGACCTCTTCCTCCGGTATTGGGGCAACGGAGGGGACCGAGCTGACTCTCCGAACGATGATGTCGGGCTCGACCTGTTCCCTCGGAGGCCGGGCAACGCTCCTTGCTTTCTTCCTTTTTTTGGTGCTCGCGACTTTCGGAAGCCCTTTTTCTTTGCGAATATCGTCGAGAACACGGAAGAACCCGCCGTGTTAAACTCGGATGGCGGTGCCGGAAATGTTCCCGATTCGGCCTCGAGGCCACCGAGCCCCTCGGGCAAACACGAAAGGCAAAAGCGATGGCGAAGGTTGCGATTCAAAGGGCCACGGCGTGGAAAACACAGACGAACATGAAAGGCAATAAAAATATTACCATGGTTTGCGCCATCCACCGGCCGCGAGACAGTGAGCCCATGTTCGATTCTCGTAAGGGTGGCCGGGAGAGAGCGCGGTGACCCATTCGCCGGTCGCAGTAACGGGAGGAACGTATCCGTTGGCTAAATAAAAGCAGAGAGAAAGCAATGAGACAACGAGATCGAAGAAGGACAAAAGAATGACTAAATGCGTAAAAACAATTGCCGTTCAAAGATCCAAACTTACGCTTATCTTTCCATCTCTTCGTGAAGGCATGTAGTCACGGGGATGACGTCCTCGGTTTCTCGGACATATCGGCTCAACCGCACCGTCCCGGGTCTTCGTCCATCTTCGAGAAGAAGGATTCCGCCGCGCTTGACAAGTTTTATTACGCCGCCCGAAGACCCTCGTGGAGTACGGGCGTGTCGAAGTGAGCCGCGAAACTCCTTCTCGGCGTTGTTGGCTAATAATCGGAGACACGCAACGACCCTCCGTACGACGGGCCGATCCGCGCCAAAGTCACACCGTAGGTCGGCATATCAAGAATGACGGATCAATCGGGGGATCGATTTCAGGGTAAAAGGGTAGGTATATACGAACAAGAACCCTTCTACGATCGATGCATGGGATTCGTCCGAGCCGGGTAAAGACCCTTACCGGCGGTGTCCCATCCACGGTCGGCTCCGACTACATCGAGTTTTACTCCTCGGAATCGATGAAGGGTATCGCCTCACATCGTATCCTCTCGTCCGAAACAGAGGACGGCTTGTCGACCTCGAGATCCTTGTTAAAATCGAACTTGGCCGTATAATATCCGAAGCGGTGAGCTCGGCTTCTAGCGGAGAAACGCCTCCCGGGATCCCGGTGACGCTGGTGGAGCATCATGGGAAGTAGATTCGACATCTTGGAAGTATGAAAGAAAGATTCGAAAATAGAACTTGAGGAAAGTGAAGAAAGGCGAGATCGAGGATGGCGAAAGGCAATGACGTCGAACCAAAACGCTTTGAGAAAATGACGGCAAAGTCGATTCTTTTTTTCACAAAATATGAAGCGGTGGATCAAACAGTCAATGAGAAGACGATTGTTTATGGGGAAGACGAAAGAACGAGTAAATAAGGAGGAGTCGAGGAAGAACGAAGCGTAAAAGTGGTAGAATGAAGGGGCAAAGGGCCTTATATAGGCATGGAAGAGGAACGGTTACACGAGGACGTCAATCGCATCTCGCCACGTGCCCCGTTATTAATGAGAAGCGACTCGAAACGACCGGGTAAAAGGCGTGTTGACGGGGGCCGACCATTCGAGGAAAGACACGTGGCCGATAAAAGGGAAGCGTTACATATTGGTTCACAAAAAATACGGAAATAAGAACGAGCCGGCCGAATCACCCGAAAATTGTTCCTCCCCGTTATTCCGATGGATCGGCATGACGAGAAGTGAGGGGCTATCCGTATACTAAAAACCGGATATGGTCCAAACCGGAGAAAGAGGGAGGCAGAATATACCGGGCGTCTACTCCGTCCTTTCCGGAAGCGAATCAGACGGGAGCGAAACGAGCTCCCTCTTCTCCGTTATCGAAACGCCAAGTCCGTTGCTCCGAATGTCCGTGGACGTGGTCCCAGATACTGCTGTTCCGAGCGACCGTTGGTCCGAATGGCCGCCGCACGCAAGCCACGGCCGCAGCGGCCCGGCCATGGTCGCCCACCAACCATGCGCGTGTGCCGTACCCGCGCCGCGCCCTAACCCCACCAAATCCGTTCTCGCGTAGCCGGGCCCCGTTATTATTTTATTAGTTCACATTATACGAAGCCCTTTCGAGGCAACACTATAAATACAGCATCCCCTCCTTTCAGGCGGCCTCTTCATGCTTTCTAAGAACATTTGTAATGTAGAAATTTTATATACAATCTTCTTAAATTCCGATCCGGTCAAGGCCATCTGCTCAAGCTTATATTGCATTCTATCTATCAATTGTTCTCCATTGCTCATAAATACTCATATTCTTAAACGAGTCGCCATCGCCGCCCACTTCATCAAAGAACCCTCATACGTGCATTTTTTTACTTCGCATATATTAAGACCCAAGCACATATCCTATACCCGCTTATAAATTCAATTGACTTATCCGATTTCGGGGTAAACAAGAATAACCATTTACCAAAAATTGTCTATCACACAATCCTACTGTCCAATGGAACTAAAATTTGCTGGTAAAACTCTTTTTCTGCTAGACTGTTATCCATTTACATAGTGGAAGACAGCTTTTTTCTCGGACAAGGACCTTTTGTGTTGTTTATTATCGTAAAGACGCGCAGATTATGTCAAACAAACGTGTTATCTTGTATGAAATATTTATTCCTATCTAAATAATTATATTTATTTATATCCAAATAATAGACGTGTGATGTGGTTTGAACTTAGACTCGATTATTTAATCATGATTTCTCTGCAAGTTAATTTGTTATAGCCTGAGAATTATTACATAGATCAAGCGTTCGAACGTTTCACTACTTCTTCTTCCTCTCATTGCTCTTCCTAGAATTGACAGTTTAATCAGATGGTTGTGTTTATGTTTAGGAGATGAGAGGAGATCTAACCATATATTTATAGACATCAAGTTTTGACCTAACAGGCATCTCCATAACAGACTTATTAGATTTTCAACGGCGTTACACTACCGCCAGCGCATACCTATACATGATTCGGGCCCAATAATGAATCCAACATATAATTGGTCCGAGTCATGTCCATCAACTATATCTGTTTAGCCCGTTCGGTAAACCATGCACAATAATCAAATTAATGTTAGTTCACATTTAGTAAATGCTCAACAATATGTGTGGCCTGAAGCCAAATTCACATAAGAGGCTTAAATTTTATTTTATCTTTAAAATATTATGAGTATATATTTTTGTTTGGAGTCTATCTATTAGCTTTCCCATATGGAAATGTTGATAATTTGCTGGCAAAACAGCTTCTCGTGTTTTTTTCCCCCCTCTTGCTTCAAATGCTGCAATACTTAAAATTAATATAAAAATTGCACTTTGCTTTATTTATTTTTTCAGTTCATGATTCATGTTTTTGACAAAGGGAGTGAAAAAAATCAAGCGGCTCTTGTCTATATTGTTCTTGACTGTAAATGAGTAAAAATGTGTGATACATGTTTTACTGTGATAAGAAAATTAAGTAAAAACGTGGGTAACTTGTCAAAATACCACAAATAAAAATTCACTTTCACAAAAGACCTCCAAAAACTGTTTCTTGTACGTGAAAGAAATGTTTTTTCTTTTTCCATTTTATAAAAATATTATACTTTTCCATTTAAAATGCTCAATTATTTCTCAAAAAATTTGTTCATTGCTCCTCAAAAGGGGGAAAATGGGGCCTTGGGGCCTAAGGCAAAGGCCTTAGTTGCCTATGGCTGGAGCCCGCACTGTCCAACACTCTCACCTAGGGGTATTCATAGTTCGGTTTGGATCGATTATTAATTAAAATCATAACCAAATCAATTTAGTCAGTTTTTAAATGTCTAAAATTATAACCAAACCAAATAAAATAATAACCATCAAGTTTGGTTTTGGTTATTGTCGGTTTGGTTCGATTTTCGGCCGATGCATTAACACCTACCATCTTTATCAGTAAAACATTAAAAAGTTGAAAAAGACATGTCTTTTGTTTGGTTCAAACGATAACTTTTATTTATAGTTTAAGGTGAAACATACATCACAGAAACATTTTTACTATTAGTGATAGTGTAGTACTCAAGTTACCCAAAATTGCTAAATTATTCCATATAGAGCTAAAAACTAACTTAGTAGTGGGCTGTATTTTTGTCATCTTAATACACATAACTGAAATAAAGTAGAGCATAGGAGCTTTTAGTTGTTGTTACAAACATACATATTAATTAAACATAAAGACTACCTAAAATTAAAATAAAATATATGAAATAAAAAAAATTTGTGTAATGATCCCAAACTTTAGGGCAGTACTTGCATTTTGCCCTTAGTTCTCCCATTTTATTAAAAATTTTTTGTGTAATGATCCCAAACTTCAGATGTTTTTCTATCGTTATCCCCAAGGCTAGGGTCTCAACTATAAGGAGTTGTTCTTTCTCGTTTTTTAGGAGGATTACCCACGGAAGAAGTATTAGGGGCATTCACTACGTGTCTTGAGTTGCGAAAAATCTTGATGTTATCGAAGTATATTCTATAGAACACCTCCAAATGTACAACCTCTTGTCCTTTTCATATGAAAAATATTAGAAGTTTAGACTCATTCCAGATAAGAAAAAAGAAAGGCATAAATTCGAAAAAAAAAGAAGAAACATCCTAAAATCAAATGGTCGACAAAGAAAGCTAAAAAATTTAAGTTAAAGACATTAGACTCTAACGTGAGAACTTCATTAGTAGGTTTACACTTAACACTTAAAGAGTTAAAAGGACTTAAAGAAATGGGCTTGGACATATTCTTAAAAACATGGGCCTTAAACAATCATGTGAAATAAGTAGACCAAAAATCAAATTAATGATTAAAAGGTATAAAATATTTATAATTATTTATGGAAAACTAATATTATACATATAAATAATTATAAAATTTATGTATATAATTTATCGGTTTGGTTCGGTTATTTACTCAGTTATTTTTTAATAGAACCATAACCAAACCAAATATTATCGGTTTTTAAAATTTAAAACCAAATCAAACCAAACCAAACTAAATGTCGGTTTTTTTTATTCGGTTTGGTTTTGATTTTAACCAAAACCGTGAACAGCCCTACTCTCATCATGTTAAATTACTTAACTAAAAAGATCATTTAAATATAATAAATTTTATGATATAATGTAAATACTAAACGAAGATAAGTAAAGGACAACCCGGTACACTAAGCTCCTGCTATAAGTATTTAAGATAAACTTATATAAAAGTTTAAAAGAACGAATTTTTTGTATTTAACTAATGCCATATCACATGCTATTCTGGCTTTCCTCATGAGCAAGTATACCTGTTAATTTCTTGTAATGAGTAATTATGTGATTCTAACTCGGACATTACTTTTTTGCTTTCGATAACATATTGATTGTATGAATAATCTCGTTTAAAATTTGAATTATTAGAAGGAAACACTTTTATATATTTAATACTAATATACTATATGTCTTAACAATAACATTTTAAAGGTTTTATAATCATCTTTGTTTTTATATTGGGTGACGTACCGACCAGGAACTTTTCGTTATACCTACTAGGGAATATTTTTTTCTCTTAACCACATAGGATTAACAATAAGTGCCTTTTACTATATTACTCACTAATCAACCCATTTATGGTTTCTAGTATAATAAAAAAAGTCTTTGGTTCACTTTTCATCTTTCTATGAATTTATTAATGGTGAAGATCTACTTTTAACTTTCTGCCAACGATTCGCCGATGAAGCTTTTGAGGAAAAGATAATGTATATGATAATTATTATTATGTTAAAGAATCAGAAGCATAATCCAAAGTCCAAACAGGAGTTTGTCATTATTATGAAACATTAGCTTTTACAATGTAAGGTAATGGCTACCAATATATGGTAAGCTAGCAGTATTATTTGATGGTTTACCTAAGGGGAAATGAAAGGCCCAAATTTACCTTTTTATTGTATGAAATATCTTAACATTAGCCTATGCATCGTTATACCACTGTCATTAATAAATTGTCTCGTATTTGTTAAACTTTAGGTTGGAGTTTTAGGATCGAGGACAAAGATAAAACGCTTTGATAACAATAAAGATATGAATCTTGGAAAAATACTTAAATGGCCAAAAATATTTTTCAAATGATAAAAACTAGAGCGTCCTTTTACCAAAACGGATAAGGTGATTTAGGTACGCTATCGAAAATCCCTAAGATAAAAACGGAAGGTAAACAAGACGCGATTTTATTTACGTGAAAAATCCTTTGACTCGAGGATTAAAAAGGAAAAGAATATTATTTCCAAAATACTAAGGCGATTGTTTCGATTCCAAGCATTTGCAATCTAGGAATTAGACCAAAAATCCCTCCTTACAATAACTCTATTGCAAGTACCTTCTTTGACTAACTCTAGTCAAACACCAAACTAATTCGGCTAACTCTGTTTGAATCCTAACTTTCATATGACTATTAGAAGCCAAAATGTTTACAATTTTCAAAGAGCTTGATAAAGACAAAATAGACGAAACTCTTCTTAAAGAAGTGTAGAATAATCTCGTTTAAAATGTGAATTATTAAAGGAAACACTTTATATATTAAAACATCTTATGTCTTTAAGATAAAGGTTTGAAATCATCTTAGCTTGTTCTTGAAAGCGCCAAGGAGAACTGTGGCAGCTGCACTTGTATAAGTCTAATCTTTTTAGGTTTCCAAGTGTGGGTTGAATAATGCTCAACATGTTGTATAAATATGAGACGATAGAGAGTACAATAAAAAAGTCTTTGGTTCACTTTTCATCTTTCTATGAATTTATTAATGGTGAAGATCTACTTTTAACTTTCTCTACCAACGATAACCGATGAAGCTTTTGAGGAAAAGATAAGTGCGTGATAATTATTATTAGTTAGAATGGAGAAGCATAATCCAAAGTCCAAACAGGAGTTTGTCAAATTATCAAACATTAGCTATTACAATGTATAATGGCTACAAATATTGTATATTTGAAATTTGAAAATAAAAGTAAGGATTGGATTGCCAAATAATCCTGACTGCTATCAAACTAGGGGAACATTCACATTAATTTGACCAAATACTCTTATTGTATTATTTGACACTTGGTGAGTGGTGGAAGGATTCAGGTATCGAATTCCTTTTTTATATTGGCACTTTAGAATATGTATCGAATTAAAAGATTTTAACCAAAAAAAAATATATATATATTAAAAAATGGAACCGGAACGAACGTCATGAACGACAAACTGGAAAAAGAACATATTATTCTTAGGCCAAAAAGGAGTAAAAGTTATCTTGAAATCCTTATTAGCTTTGGAATGATGCCTGCAAAAATATGCACAATGCTCATATTCATAAGGAAGATTTTCAAGATATATAATATATTCCTGGTTTATTCTTTCTTTCAGTATCTAAATTCTTAAACGGGGATTTTCCATTTCATCTCTATTCATGCTAAAGAATATATGAATAAAAGAACGATGCTAGATGGCGATATATAATTTTCACTCATTATTTTTGGTTTCAACAATATATATGTTGTTAAAAGTTTGCTTAAATCAGATATTTATACTAACTTCGTACAAATTTCCCCAAAAGGGAGCAATTACTGCAATAAAATCTAAAAAATAATGATTTCCCATTTATATGATGTATGAGAAACATTGTTGCACTTATAATATACTCCCTTCGTTGCATTTTAAGTGAACATGTTATTGTTTGGGAAGTCAAGTAATTTTTCTTTGATCATAATTTTCTCTATTTTAAAAAAAATAATATTATGAGTCATTAGCTATGTGAACTTGTAATAATTTTTGTGTATTTTTTTAAAACTAGATATGATGTAGCCCGTACAAAGAACGGGCCCAATATTATGGAAATGATAAACAAACTTCTATAATACAATTATTTTTTTTTGGGGATTACCCTTCAAAGGCACTGTTCTTTAATTTTTTCCCCTCAAATTGCTGGTCTTTAATTTTTGCCCTTGCCTAAAACCCCGAGTTTTGGGATTCAAACACCCGCTCAGTTAAAAATAAAATAAAATTACAAGACAGAGCTTCGTAGCAAAATTAGGACAAAGAAAAAGGTCTTAAGACAATAAAGATTTGCTTTAAAAATACTTAAATGGCAAAACTCTGTCTTAAATATGATAAAAATTACGCCTTACAAATTTCTTTTTTTAATTTTTTTTTAGCGAAAAGATTCGAACAAGACACAATATTTATGAATTTTATGCAAAGGCCAAAAATTAAAGACCAACAATTTGAGGGACATAAATTAAAGACCACCCCCGAATAATGGTAATCGTGCAAATTGCCCATCTATCTACAGTTTGCTGAGGTCCCCTTTGGACATGGTTTGAAACACCAAACCATGGTTTCAAACCATGTTTGGACATACAATTTGAATGTTTTAAGTTGTGTTTTCTCTTATAGACATAAAAACAAAATTGTGAAAACTATCAAAAAGTATTTACAATTAGAGATATACAATCTTACCAAATGAGCAAATCATAGTTTATAACAAAATTAGTACACTACTAGAAGACTTTTCTAAAAAAATGCAACATCAATTAATCAATTTTTACTTCAATAAAATCGAAAATTTAACATGAATAGTAATGTAACTACTATTTAATATAATCTTCCCACATAAATTAAAGATTGGTAGACATAAATGTGTGTTAAGTGCGAAGTTAATGAGATTGGTCCTTGATTGATGGGGTAATTATTAAAAATATTTACCAACTTATGAGTTTTTTTTTTTTACAAAATATTAACTTATGGGATTAAATTTTGTATTTAAAAAGTTGAACATCACATTAATTTGAAACCCAAACTCTTATTGTTTTTTAGACATTTGGGTTCAAATTCATGGTTTTCCTTTTTTATATTGGCAATTTTCAAATCATTGAATTAAAAGATTATAACCAAAATATATATATATATATATATATATATATATATATATATATATATATATATATATATATATATATATGTACAACAACTGAAAAGGAAAGTGATTCCACCTCTGCATTAAGAGTATCTGGTCTTACTCACTGAGCCACCAAGTTTTACATGATGTGCAAAAAGTTACAAATTATCATGGATGTTGATATATTGCATATTCCTGGTTTATTCTTCCATTCAGTGAGACAAACCTTTTCCATTTACATCTACTGACATGCTACTGATTCTGGACCAATTTACGGCCATATAAGTCTTGTGAATGTTTGTGTTAACATATCCGAAAAATTGTACCATCGTTTAATTTAGAGCGAAAACGGGTCAGGGTGAGTTTGGGTTTTAAAAAATGGGTGAGTTTTAATTATGAGAAAATTTTCACTTATAATATACTTTTTGCATCCTTCTGAACATGTTATTGTTTAAAGTATATTTTTCTTTGATCATATTACTACCAATTTTTTTTTTAAAATATTATGACCTATATTGTAATAATTTTTGTGTATTTTTTTAAAACTATATGATAAATATAACGGAAATACAAAATGATAAACAAACTATAATACAATGTTATATTTATTGGAAACAAAATCTATTCCAATTTAAATTAAAAATCGGTCTTTTAATGTTCCCCTTCACCTAAATATCCTCCCATTCCATATGGGATCTCATATCTCATTAAAAATAAATAAATTCAAAAAAATTTGAATTCAAAAAGTACATTCATATTTTTTAACCCAAAAAAAAAAAAGTTCAAAAATTTAGTTCATTAAAAAACTTTTAAAATAACAATATCAAACCGAAGGGAATTTTTTTTTTAAGCAACGAGCTGTAATATATTTATGAATTTTATGCAAAGGAAATATCGAATTCAAGTTGAGTTCATAATTGAGGTAACAACGTTTTCGTGCAACTTTTTTTTTTTTTATTTTTCGAAATTTTGAAAAAATATAGTCAAAATATATGAAAAATATATTTTCTAAATCTAGTCAACATAAACCCAATAAGTAATATTGAACGTACTATCAAAAATACAATTAAAAAATAGCCAAAATATAATCATAATTGAAGCAAAATTAGTACACTACTAGAACTTTTTTTTTAATCAAATTTTTCTAAATATAGTCAAAATATATGAAAATATATACGAAACTTAGTAACGAAAATAATAAGTAATATTGAACATAATAATCAAGATATAATTAAAAATATAGCCAAAATATATACTGATGAAAAACAACTATTAAAATATCTATCCAAAGTGGGAAAAAAAAAACGAAAATATAAGTTAAATACACGATTGAAACGTAAAAATCCAGAATCTTACCTTTTTTTGGGATTTAGATTTGAATTATGAGTGAAATTAATGAGTAGTTAATTAGAGATAAACAAGGAAGTTGAACTATTATATTGATGGAAATTGAGGAAATTAAGGGATATTGGGCATAATGGCATGTATTTAGGGGGATAGGAAAGGTTACGGTTTTTTTTTTTTTTTTTGCTTAAATTCTTCCATTCTGTGAGACAAGTATCGGATACATAAAGGTAAAAAGTGATACCATAGAAGTAAATATGTTATATTTTAGCTACTAAAAATAATTAGATTGTAAAGTTTAATTTAGAGTTCCATAAATAGGTAATAATGTAAGTATGCCAAGTAAATTTTAGTTTAATTATTCTGAAATTAAAAAAAAATGGGCCAATTAGAAATGCCACGTGGCTTTTTAACAGAGCCAAACTCTATCGGTTAGTTTGAGGGGTAAGTTTAAACCCAAAAACAAATTTTAAGGATATTTTTATATCCAAAGGTAAAAGGAGGGTATTTATGAGCCTTTTTCCATAGATTAGAGGTATTTAGGAGCCTTTTCCGCTTAAACATTAAAAAAATTGATGCATCTAACTTTGAAGGTCACCTAAGCTATGCTATGGTTTTTTTTTTTTCTTTTTTCTTTTTCTGTGGTAAGTAAATCAAATTATGATGTTGTTCATCTCCTTTGCTTGTGGTCTTCGATAAAAATATTACGATCCGTTACACAACACAGCCAAGATAGAAAATTGTTGTGTCAAGAAGAAGGAAGATATCTAAGAAGAAATAACTCCACTTAATAGTAGAGAATTCTTTGAACAACCATCTACTAGCAGCAACTTTTTTCATTTACCTAAATCCAACTTGTTTCATTTACCATACCAATCTAAAAATTAACACGTATGAACAAATTCCCCCTATATGTCTTCTAAATTT
>NC_081346.1:58548572-58555529 GCF_029784015.1 Lycium ferocissimum | reverse complement strand
TTTACAAAATATTAACTTATGGGTTAAATTTTTGTATTTAAAAAAGTTAAAATGATGTTTTAAACTCCAAATCTTTGGATGATTTGGGTTAGTTCAAACCAGTGCTTAAAATTTTGACCACTTAAAATGACTAAAATTGATGATTTCAAACCATTTGGCTTGTTTTTTAATCATGGCCAAACGCCTACTAACAGAAACTTATTATGTACAACAACTGATGGAAAGTGATTCCACCTCTGCATTAAGGGTATCTGGTCTTACTCACTGAGCCACCAAGTTTTACATTATGTGCAAAAAGTTACAAAATTACTCATGGATGTTGGATATTTGCATAGCCGTACATTCTTCCATTCTGTGAGACAAACCTATTTACATACTACTTACAGACTGATTCCGGACCAATTTACGGCCAAAAATCTTTTGAATGTTTGTGTTAACATATCTGAAAAGATTGTACCATCGTTTAATTTAGAGCGAAAACGGGTCAGGGTGGGTTTGAGTTTTAAAAAATGGGTGGGTTTTAATTATTCTGAAATTAAAAAAATGGGCCAATTAGAAATGCCACGTGGCTTTTTAACATAGCCAAACTTGATTTGCTAGTTTGAGGGATAAGTTTAAACCCAAAACAAATTTTAAGGATATTTTTATATCCAAAGGTAAAAGGAGCAAGATTTATGAGTTTTTATGATTAGAGGTATTTGTGAGCCTTTTCCGCTTAAACATTAAAAAAATTGATGCATCTAACTTTGAAGGTCACCTAAGCTATGCTATGGTTCTTTTTTCTTTTTTCTTTTTCTGTGCTAAGTAAATCAAATTATGATGTTGTTCATCTCCTTTGCTTGTGGTCTTCGATAAAAATATTACGATCCGTTACGTAACATAGCCAAGATAGAAAATTGTTGTGTCAAGAAGAAGGAAGATATGTAAGAAGAAATAACTCCACTTAATAGTAGAGAATTCTTTGAACAACCATCTACCAGCAGCAACTTTTTTCATTTACCTAAATCCAACTTGTTTCATTTACCATACCAATCTAAAAATTAACACGTATGAACAAATTCCCTCTATATGTTTTCTAAATTTTGAAAGTTTTTATCTCAATTAGCAATGTTAGCATCTACATATAACTTCATATATCTTGCAATTCTTCAGCTAAAAGTTTTAGTACAATTATCCTTTTCCCACTTGAATCTATATGATCTCGTATAACTCGAAGAAAATTGCTTTCAAGAAGAAGATTTTGCATTGGTTCTATTAGTTCTTTTTTTTTTTTTTTCCTATTAAAAATGTTCTTCCGAATATAACAAGTTAATAACAACATTCAGAACAAAGTCTTTCTGCAATCAATAGTTAAAACTGCTAAACTCTAATGCGGTAATGCCAGAACAACATGTAACTACATTTGACGCTCATAATATGCACAAACAGAAGACCTGACCAAATAGGAACGATATGCGTGTTTTCCACAACCATTTAAATTCCTCTATTACAAAACCCAACGTAATAGAGCATATTGGCTTTGAAAAGCTCTTGCAATAAGCAATGATGGTGAACAGATATCTAGATAATCGAAATCGGATGTTCATGTTTAAATCTACCACTACAGTTACTGGAAGATAGTGGCTAGTGAAAACATTAAAAGGCTTAGACTATTCCATGGTATCAAGTGCAGGTGTAGTTATTTGCCACCAAAAAGTTATTACAAGTTATATTACTCTTCAAAGATTAGAAACAAAGGAATCGACACAGAGAAGAAAAGAAAAGATGCACACCTATTAACATTACCAGGATCAAGCAAGCATGAAAACTAAATCCTCAATCTACAAAATTTTTACATTCTTATTGGTTGAACTGTAAATTCTGAAAAGGTAGAACAACGATAAAAATCTATGACTTTAAGCTCCACATAAATATAGACCTGCAACTCGTTGACTCACTTCTTCAAATTTTGTGCCACTTATTTTGGCGTTTGTCACTACTCCTTTAAATGTGAACACTGAACCAAATATTGAGTACTCAACGTTAGGCTTAATAAGAAAATAACAAGTCACTATAAAAGCAAGTATACTAACTCAGCTAAACTTTATCTTTTCAGATGCATTACCAGTTGGACAGAGTAAACGCATATGGTACAGACAGTGCACTGCTCGCGTGTGTCATGGAAATTAGGCCTATTCTAAGAATACATGAAACACCCTCACTATTTTATCAAAACAGTCTTGTGATTTGCCTCAATTTCAACAATGAGCTTCTTCAAAAAAAAAATTCAAATAAGACCATGATACTTCACAATCTGCACCATTGAGAAGAGTATCCAAAATCAATAGAAATGCTCCAAGAAAAGCTAAAAAAGGTCGACTATATCCATTTAATATAAGTTACGGGAATTAAACTTTTTAAACAAAAATGTTAGGACCTTGATAAACTTTGGTTAAGATTCATGTTGGTGCTGTGTACCAACAAAATAAAAAGGAACAACAACCAATCAAACCTGATCATTTAAAGAGATATCACCTTACTGAAAAGAGAATATGTAGGCATTTGGTGCGTCATCGAGATGATGACAAGAACATCCATTGAAACAAATAGAAACCTTAATAAAGAGCCAGAATAATATAGGTAAGTATGTCAACAGACTACAATGGTCATATAGTTCCAGAACAAATAATATCAAAGTTTTGAATCTCAACATTGTCATGTCCGCCTCTCTAAATTTCTTTCTAGTAGTGCTGAAGGGTACAAAACTAAATAATGTAGAAATGGAATTCCTTAGGTTCATTACTCAGAATCTTAATTACCGCTTTAGACGTGTATCGGATAAAGAATGTAACAAGAGACTAACAGGACAAGGACTTCAAAGAATGCCCTGAAGCACATAGAGTTAGGCCATCATCTACATAAAGATCTAAATATCACAAATATAATAAAATTAATTCTAACCATGGATAATGAGCGTAAAAATTAGGAAAACGAAAAATAGCTTGAACTTACGAACCAACTTGTGCGTCAGACAACTGCAACCAAATTAAATTCAATAGGAACTGTGCCAAAGCTTTAACTCCATCTCAAAAGGCACCACACCACAAGTTAGCACACACTTCTAACAATTCTTATGATTCTTTACAATCTAAATTCTACTGCCTATTCATAAAATGAGCCAACTTAGATGATTGAAGCCATGTTAAAATCCAATCAAAATCAAGCTAACGCTTCACTATCTCCGTCTCAAGCGGCACCGCGCTACAATTTAGCATACACCTGTTACCATTGAAAATTCATGAATCATTTCCTAGACTACAGCTCATGACAGGACTTTGCTTTCAAGTTATATTAATACATTAACTATGTGAAATCCATCAGGATACATGAAAGGGACATCGCCAAGACAAAAAGGCAGAGGATTACCATTTATGGTTTCACAAACCGAGAGATCTTAGCAAGCACTGTTCTTAAACTTTGGATACCAGCTCCAGATTTTGAGCTTACCATCACCTGAAGAAAAGCCAAAACAAAGTATTATCGTTTTCTAACCGAAAATGCACCAAAACTCAAAGTAAAGCTAATAAATGTGCCTTCTTACCGCAGGCTGAACAACAGACTTGTTTGCCTTGAGGCTCTGCAAGATGGTGCATGTACAATGATCAGTACTTATGTGATACTAGAAAAAGGACACTAGATTTTTCTAAGTGCACCTCTTCAATTTGCATGGCTCGTCGTGCCACATCTATTGGGAAAACCGTGTCTGTCTTGGTTAAAATAATCCGGTATTTTGTTTGAGCTCTGCAATACAACAGAAATTATAACCTCAAATCAGCAGCAAGCTAACAATCATGCAAAGAAGAAGTTCATCACATCGGCAAACGCATTGTTTTTGGTACTATCGTCCTTTTTTCCCTTGTGAAGGGAATAAGACTAATAAAATAATTGATTTATCTAGACAAAGTTTAGTTTCTCTTGGGGCCGAATAGCTCATATCAAACTACTGGCTTTCTTAGTTCATCAGCTTTGAAGGTTTTCTCAAGATTTTGAAAAGAAGAAAAGTCTTGTATTTCTATAAATCTTTACGTCTCATGAGAAGGGATATTTATACAATGAATCCTACAATGATTAAGTAAAGACCATCAATTACAATAATAGGAAATATTCTATTCTTATAATTACGTTAAGAAAATAAAAACTCCTAAAATCATGCTAATTAATTAATACAACTACCCTCTCAAGTTGGTGCAAAGATGTCGCACATGCCCAACTTGGCAAACTAAAGTATGAAAATTCTTTTTGCTGAGCTCTTTTGTAAGCACATCTGTTAGTTGTTTCTGGCGATACATGAAGCAACTCAAGGTACTACTGGTAACTTTCTCTTTGATGAAAGGCATGTGCTAATGTAATTTACTACATAGGCTAGAGAATAGTAAATATTTGTATCAACTAACTCAACCTTGGACAAATAACCTTTTTATCTTTTTGATAGTGGGACAAATATTGTCTTTGCATTCTCTATTGTGAGGGCGAGTGTCTCTGAAACGCTTCCTTACCTTCATGCAGGTAGCGGTAACAGCCTTTCTCCCCGACCATGTGGGATTACACTGGTATGATGTTGTTGTTTATAGGTAGGACAAAAAATTTCTTTATTCTCTGTACCTCTCCATTAAATCAATGAGCTCATGATCTGGTTGTTTCATGCCCCACTTTGTATCAATCAGAAGGCAGACTCTCTTTAGACCAAGACACGTAGAAACATGCTCTTTCACCTGCAAATTGGAGTATTCAAAGAGGGCGCATGGTCAAAACTTACACAAAGAAACCTGAACATGTTGGCAGTACCAACAAACGCAAGAAGTAATACAAGCCCAGAAAGGCCAAAGCCAATAGCATACTCACAAGCCCCTCCCAAGCTTCTTTCACTTCTTCTTTTGCATAAGCAAAACCATATCCCGGTAAATCAACCATGCACATTGTTGAACCAAGCTTGAAGAAGTTAATAGTCTGCAGATGGGCATCTGCCTTAATATAAAATTCATGTCACCTTATTTTATTTTAATTCGCCTCCATTTAAACCCACTACATAAAACCCATATAGTTACACCTTTCACGTGTGCGTAGTGGTACCTGAGGAACAAGTTGGCCGCATATGATTTTTTTATGCTTTGTTGAATAAGGGCTTAAATAGGCGAAGTAAATAGGGTTATGTTGGGGATTTAATAAAACAGTGTATGATATTTGAAAACTTTAATGACGGGAGGAGTATTTTTAACCCAAATTTGTAATGAAGGATATTTTTAGCCCTTTTCTCAAAGTAGGGATATTCCGACCCTTTTCCCAAAATAATATAGGCGGTACCCAAATTCCATCACTTGAATTCTTTACGTTTAATTTGTACTCAATTGACTCCAGCGCACCAAAAGGTTGTATAACAAACCAGTCCTCCAAAAAGAATGTGATATCAAAGGGGATAAGATGATAATCAAACATCAGATAACTTGGATAGCAGAAACTATTGTGTATTTGTGTGTGGTCATTTTAATTACCGACTTGTTTCTTAAACCAACACATCAAGATGCATCATTATGACAGCTACGTCAAGACTCCTAAATGTGTATTCTTTGACGGTTATCATGAGGACCATGCATTATAAAGATACATTCATCGAAGGTTGAATATGGGGGAGACATTTAAAATTGGCGATTTTTCGATTAAACACCTAAACTTAAGGGAATTCTATTGACCATCCGAGACTACACCGAATTTGTTCCAATTGGTACTTTTTGACAACCCATTAAAAATCCTAAAATTATAAAGTGTGTAATACATTTGCAATGACATGGTATAATGATTAATTAAAAGAGGACATGTGGCACTTGGGTCAAGGATAATCATTTAAAAATGAATTAAAAACCAAAAACAAAAACTATTTTTTTTTTTTGAAACTGTTGATGTTATATTCCTCAACATTAAAAATATGCCTAAGAATCTTCAAAAAGGATAGAAAGGAAAAGGAACTAGAAAAGCTAGAAAAGGCTGACAAATCTACAAGCTCGATTCTACTTTTACACCAAAATAAAAAGATACAATACAATACCATTTAATATGTGAATGGAATTGGACCTATCTTAAAGGCTTCTGTTGTTCCTCTCCGTCCACATAGTCCACCAAACGCAATGCGGGATGATTCTTCACCATTTCTTCGGCTCTTACTTCCTCCTCTTCTAATCCGCAAATCACCCTCATAGCAGTGTGCTCGTGCATGGTCCATTTTGTGTTTGTGAGGGTAAAAAATAATAACCGTGAATTTACAATGCGTAAAAAGATGATTGTTGGTCTCTTTGTTTCCCCACATAGTTGACATACGGGAAACAATTATCCGCCCATTTCTTTCACAACTTCGTGTCAAGCAAACCACTTCACTACCAACCATGTAAAGCATTTTACTTTCGTTGGTGCTATGTTTTTCCAAACATTGTTCCACAAAATTTCTTTAGTTTCGTTTTGTTGTACATTGTCAATTTCATAAGCCCTTTTTAACAAAACTTTCCCATCTTTGTTATGCTTCCATTTAATAGAATGCGAATGCGAGGTACGCCCGAGAAACCTTCTAACTTATGAAGTAAAATTGGCCACCTTGTCCACTTCCCAATCATTCAAAAGTCTTCTAAATGATAAGTCCCATCCCCGATTAGTCATAGTTGCCTCGGATTGTTGCGTATGTTGAAAAGATGGGAAAATCTTCCTTGATGAATGGTCCGATTGTTCCAAGCATCTCCCAAAATTCCAAGCATCTCCCCAAGCTCTTTGTTTTTCTACCATCTCCTACTTTTATAACCAAAGTTCTCGCTATCTTGTGGGCCAAAGATCTCTAATTGTTCTTGTTAGAATATGATTAGGAATAAGGATTTGTATATAGTATCCTACGGAAAAGAATTGGGAAATTGGGATAAAAAGGAATCATGTAATTTTTTT
>NC_081346.1:58500033-58548472 GCF_029784015.1 Lycium ferocissimum | reverse complement strand
ACTATTGTGTATTTGTGTGTGGTCATTTTAATTACCGACTTGTTTCTTAAACCAACACATCAAGATGCATCATTATGACAGCTACGTCAAGACTCCTAAATGTGTATTCTTTGACGGTTATCATGAGGACCATGCATTATAAAGATACATTCATCGAAGGTTGAATACATATGGAGACATTTAAAATTGGCACGATTTTTCAGTTAAACACCTAAACTTAAGGGAATTCCTATTGACCATCCAGACTACACCGAATTTGTTCCAATTTGGCACTTTTTGACAACCAGCTAAATCCTAAAATTATAAAGTGTGTAATACATTTGCAATGACATGGTATAATGATTAATTAAAAGAGGACATGTGGCACTTGGGTCAAGGATAATCATTTAAAAATGAATTAAAAACCAAAAACAAAAACTATTTTTTTTTTTTGAAACTGTTGATGTTATATTCCTCAACATTAAAAATATGCCGGCAACCTTCAAAAAGGGACAGAGGGAAAAAGGGAAGAAAACTACTTACAGAGAGCCCGACAAATCTACAAGCTCTGATTCCTCTACTTCTCTTTACACCAAAAATAAAAAGATACAATACAATTCCATTTAACTATGTGAATGGAATTGGACCTATCTTCAAGGCTTCTGTTGTTCCTCTCCGTCCACAAAGTCCACCAACTGCAATGTGGGATGATTCTTCACCATTTCTTCTGGCTCTTACTTCCTCCTCTTCTAATCCAGCAAATCAATAGATCTGCAGTGTGCTCAGGCATGGTCCATTTTGTGTTTGTGAGGGTAAAAAATAGAGCCCATAACTGTGAATTTACAATGCAGAAAAAGATGATTGTTGGTCTCTTTTGTTTCCCCACATAGTTGACATCTGGAAACAATTATCTGCCCCTTTCTCTTCACAACTTCTTGTGTCAAGCAAGCCCTTCTGACTACCAACCATGTAAAGCATTTTACTTTCGTTGGTGCTATGTTTTTCCAAACATTGTTCCACAAAATTTGCTGGTTTCTGTTTTGTTGTACATTGTCAATTTCATAAGCCCTTTTAACAAAAGCTTTCCTATCCTTGTTATTCTTCCATTTAATAGAATCTGAATCTGAGGTAACGCCCGAGAAACCTTCTAACTTATGAAGTAAATTGGCCACCTTGTCCACTTCCCAATCATTCAAAAGTCTTCTAAATGATAAGTCCCATCCCTGATTAGTCATAGTTGCCTCAGGATTGTTGCATATGTTGAAAAGATCAAGAAAATCTTCCTTCAATGGGGTCCGATTGTTCCAAGCATCTCCCCAAAATTCCAAGCATCTCCCCAAAACTTTGTTTTTCTACCATCTCCCACTTTTATAACCAGGTTCCCTGCTATCTTAGGCCAAAGATCTCTAATTGTTCTTGTTAGAATATGATTAGGAATAGGATTTGTATATAGTATCCTACATGGAAAAGAATTGGGATATAGTGTCTATAAATAGGAATCTATGTAATGTTGTAGATACACAATTCAATAATCATATTTTCTGTCATAATTTCTCACGTGGTATCAAAACATTAGTTAGGAAATACCTCCTGTGCAGTATTCCAGCGAAGTTCCGAAAAAAAAAAAAAAAACCACCACCGTCCATAATTTTCACAGCATAGATCAGGTTTAGGCAAGAAAAACCCAGTCAACCTTGCCGGAATACTCATATCCACGTGGATTCGCAGTTTCTGCTGGCACGTGCCGACGCGTGAGGCCCTTTTCCGGTATATTCTAAGTTGGATTCTTCTTCTACGGTGGTCACCTACTTATTCCGACCATACCCACCAATTTATTGTGGAGAATATTTGACGGGACAGTAATTTCCAGTGTGAATGGTGTTTTCTGGCCAAGCTATTGGATTTTCCGGTCACTTTTTTTTGTTTTCTCCTTCGTAGTTGAGGTCTTCCAGCGAAACCGAGAAATTCTTGACAGTATTTTACAGATACTGATCATCGGATTAGGGTTCCGCCGCATTTAGATTCAATTTTCTGACTAAATTTGAGTTACCAGAGCTTCTGATCATATCTCTATACTCTCTTACTCCTCGTGTTTTTGGGATCACATGTTTTGTGCATACCGTAGCTTCGGGAACAGATAAATTAACTCCTCCCTCTCTTAACGTGTCTTTCTTAGTTATTCTCGGGTTCAAAAGGGGTATCGTTGCTGCTCACCTGATCTTCGTTCAGTACCTTATGTCAGCTGATGTCACGTTCTTTGAGTCTCAACCTTACTTTACATCTTCTTCTGAGCATTCTGACGTATTTGAGGTCTTACCTATACCGACTTTTGAGGAATCTACTGTTACTCCTACATCTCCATCCACAGCGCCACCAGTCTTATCCATGCCTATTTTTGAAGAATCTGCAGTTAGTTCTACATCTCCACCCACAGTGCTAGCACTCTTGACTTATAGTCGTCGTCCACGTCCAAAGATCTGACCCGGATGATTCATGTCCTGCACTAGACCCTGCTCCTATTGTCTCCTCCTGATCAGCCGATTGCACTTCGAAAAGGTAAAGGGTCCACTCATAATACTAACCCACATTATACCCTTTTAACTTATCATCGTCTATCATCATCCCATTATGCCTTTGTATCATCATTGTCCTTTGTCCCCATTCGTAAGTCTACAGGTGAAGCCTTTTCTCATCACGGATGGCGACATGATATGATTGACGAGATGTCTGCTTTACACACGAGTGGTACTTGGGAACTTGTCCCTCTTCCTTTAGGTAAATCTATCCGGGTTGTCGTGTTTATGCAACAAGTTGGTCCCACGGTTGTTCGATCGACCGAAAGCTCACCTTGTCGCGCGGGTATACACGTATATTTGGGGCTTCGATTATCGTGATACTTTCTCTCCCGTGGCTAAAATAGCATTTGTCTCTCTTTTTTTCTATCCACGACATCGGCTATCCGCCATCGTCTCTTTATTAGCCGAGTATTAAGAATGCTTTTCTTTATGGTGATCTATGAGGAAGTTTATATGGAGCAACCACTTGGTTTTGTTGCCTGCGGGGAGTCTAATCTAAAGGTTTATCGATCGTTGGGGTTACTTATGGTCCGAAACAGCCTCCTGCCCCGTTTGGTAAATTCAAAGACAACGTAATTCGCAGTTTGGCATGATCGCAAAGAAAGGCATCATTCTATGTTTTATTGACATTCTGCTCCAGATTTGAGTATTTATTTGGTAGTTTATGTTGACAATATCGTTATAACAGGCAATAATCAAAATGGCATCACTAATTTAAAGCAACATCTCTTTTAGCATTTCTAGACTAAAGATTCTGTGCATCGAAGTATTCTAGTGTATCGAGGTTACCCAATCCATGTCGTATTGTTATTTCGCAACGCAAGTATGCCAGACATTCTTTTTTTTTGAGAGAGAAAGTTACACCCCAAGAAATTTCATATCGTTGCATAGTAACATACCAACGCAAAGTAGGTGTATGTTTTGTGCTCCTACAAGTAAGAAGAGTACTTCAACTGCCCCATTAAGATTCCAAAGACGTTTGTACGAAGAAAAAAGTTCATTAAGAAAGTGCGAAGTATACGTTGTGTTTCTGGAATTTACAAGGTACCGAGTTAGTGTCGACTTAATAATGTCTCCGATAAAAGTTATAACGCTCCTGATTGTTAATGCGTTGTTACAAGTGCGTTAAGGTTCCATAAGATCGAGATCAAACGAAATGACAAGAACAAGTTCGTAGAGAAAGCTGATTATACTTACCATTTGTACGGTCCGTATAATGGTCCGTATAACACAACGAAGGTCCATCACCGACGGAGTTATACGGTCACTTACACGGATCGTATAAAATTATACGGACCGTATAAGGTACCGTATAATGGTCACAGACAAAATGATTTTTGGGGCAGTTTCACGGTCACTTATACGGACTGTATAAGTTTATACGGACCGTATAAGTGTCTGTATATTTTCCCGACGGGTCAGATTTTCCAATTTTAAATATAAGACCCCAAGTCATTATTTTCATTTTCTCACTTTTCCACTTCTCTCTAACCCTCTAGAATATTCTACACACTCCATCTATAAGAATTCAAGGGAAATCAAAGATCAATATCATAAATTCAAGCGGGAATCAAAGTTAAGCCTCCTTCATTATATTATACGAACGTGGTGTTATAATATGGCTATGGTTATGAGTGACCTTAAGGGGAATTTTGGGAATTTAATAATGTTGAACTTGTCAAGTTATGGATTATAATATTAGGGAATGTTGTTATTGATATTCGAGAGTCGCTATACCACGGAGGAAGTTGTAGAAACAAAGTAGAGATGCCGCCGATTTTCAGCTTTAGCTTAAGCCTAAGCATGTTTTCGATTATCTAATGTTACGAACTCTCTTGAATGTAGAAACGTGAATATTGGAGGGAAGCGTTCAAGTGATTAAGTTAGCGAAACGTAAAGGTATGTAAGGCTGGTCCCTTCTTTTCTAAGGCATGAATCCCGTGACATGATTTTCTTTATCCTCCATGACTTTCTTACATTCCGGAAACTATAAGTCTATATTTATAAAAAGCTTCACATGAAATAAAGATAAAAGATATGTTACGAATATGATAACGATGATGATGAGTATAAGCCTAGAGATCCTAAAGTCCATGACATGATATTTCCACGAAGCTAATGATCCCTATACGATTCTTTGATGTTATTCATTGTGGCTAGACCCACCTTATGATGTTAGTTCCTCCAAGGTGGGGTATGATGATTATGATGTTAGTTCCTCCAAGGTGGGGTATGATGATTATGATTATTCCATAATGGAATCGGAGGTTCTCGACCTTACGTCACCCCGATAGAGTCATAGTTTGTCTTTAAGCTCTTATGCATGCTTTATGAGATGTATATGACGTACGTAGATTACACCGTGCCTATATGGCCGGCACGACACCGCTAAGCGGACCGGCTTAAGCTCTTATGCACGTTTTTAAGAGATATATATATATATATATATATATGTATTTATTGTCATGTTTTCATGTATCCATGTTCATGTTAAGAATCAGAAACCATGTCTTCAGTACCTTTCATGTTCGGGAGTTGTATTAATACCGAGAAGGCTCAAATAGCCCGAAACTACGTATGCCAAGGTAGGATAAGGATCGCTCCCCCCAGTTAGAAAGATTCCTTCATGTTTTCCCCATTGAGGGATTTTGGATCCATTCATGTCATGTTCATGTCTTGTACCCTGGCAAGGTACAAGATGGCTGGTTACCGATTGGGCGAGAGATCGGACTCCACGTTTCTCCCGTGGTGGTTCGTATCGGTATTACGCGATTATCATGTTTTCATCTCGATTCTGATTATTTCATGTTTTGATATTCGTGTTCATGATCGGTTTCGGTATCGGTTTGACATTCATGTTGATTTCGAGTTTCGGTTTCATGTTATATATATTATGTGCCTTTCATTTCTCTACGTGTTCACACGCCAAGCACATTCAAAGCATCGACGTCCCCTTTTTATTGCTCGGGGCCCGTATTTCACGACGCAATGCGAGTGCGGTTACGAGACGACGCCTTTGCTCATTGGATCCGCACGTGCCGGTTATTGCGAGCCCCATCTCATCCGGGTTTAGATATTGTCCTTTCTTATTTGATTTTGCATCTAAAGGTATCGCCGGGCCTTGTCCCGGCAAGTATGTTTTCATGTTCGGACTCGTGTTAGAGGTTTCATAGACTGACAAGCCGCATGTCATGTCGGACTTTCGAGTCGGTTAGCCATTTTGACTCGCTTATGATATTATCCGCGTTTATGTTTTAAACTAGTATTTTACAGATTATTATGACTTCATGTATTTTTTCAAGCCCATCATATTTCATGTTATACTCCCGCTCATGTATGCCTCATGATGATTCAGCAGACCATGTGGTTCGCTCGATCACATACAGTCAGGCACCGAGTGCCGTGTCACGCCCAGGCCATGGTTCGAGGCGTGACAGGAACATATCCATCCGAATGTAGTACGGAGATTCATTTGGTGCAAAGAACCAAACTAGCCCTTGATGACAAGAAGAAAATTTCTTATTTAAACTCAAGAGGATTTGACACTGAAAGTAATGGGGATGGATTGTGTTCATGAAATCAGGTATTTTGGGAGAAAGAGTTGTAAAGTCATGTTGAATTGTGGGCTGATTAAGAAATTGGTGGAATTACAGAGGTTTGACTTGGGTGGTGATTTGATTGATTTCGGAATAAATTATATGAAAATTGAAGAAGAAATTAAAAAAGAAGGTGTGTGGAAGAAGAAGTAGTAAATCTATGGAGAAATTTAGCTTATTAATTCCACTTAAAAAAAGACAATTAATTAATCGTAAATTTAGTGTTTTTTTTTTCCACTTCCCGAAATTAATAAAACATATTTAAAAAGAGGCCAAGAATATTAATCAATAAAAGTAAATATTATAAAATGCTTATTTTTTGATTTTTAACCACTTAAAAATGAATAACTATTTTTAATATACTCCAAAATTAATAAAATATATTACTTTTCAAATATCCCAAAAGCTTTTCAGTGCGGCCATAGTCATCCCTTATCTATGGGAAAGAATTCCCTTAACTATACATTTACCGGCTTTAGTTTTTAACTATCCAAAAACTTATCAAATTTGGTCTCCATCTATTTTTTTATTAACAATAAAACCTTCGTGAGATTAATCATTAAACTATTCCTCAAAATGAAAAAAAAAAAAAAAAATTATTTTTTGATTTTTAAAAGACAAACTCGTGCACAAAATTTCCGTAACCATCCTTCTCAAACAACAAAAGAAAAAACTCGGTAAAAAATGGACGGAAAAAACCGATGGAAAACCGACGCTAATAATTTTTTTAATATTATTTACACAAAAATGCATGAAAAAATATAATTATTTGTTATATTATTTTCTAAAATAAACCGATGGAGAGAGTTTTTTATTTTTTAATTTTTTATAAAAAAACCGCAGATCCGTTTAAAAATAAATTAAATCATCAAACAGTGGTAAAGCTTTAATCAAGGAACATACCGCCATACATCCCAAAAAGTTTTTTTTTTTAATTTTTTTTTTTTAACAAAACCGATTCAGTGTAGCTCACTATTAACAAGAGAGAAGTTTTAAAAAATTCAGTGCCACCTCTTTAACATTAATCTTTTTTTCTATTTGGAGACAAATTTGATATTCATTACTCCTCCTTGATTCCACTTTTTCTCCTCACTATTAACTAGTTTTAAAAAATTCAGTGCCACCTCTTCATTTATTTTTTCTATTTGCATAATTCATTACTCCTCCTTGATTCCACTTAAATCTCCAAAAAAAAAAAAAAAAAAAAAAAATTTCCAAACCACCGCATCACCATCATTCACATGATCCCATTTCAAACCAAAAACAGGGACAATCACCATTATCTCTCACAATATCATTATCCTTCCTCGCTCTTAATAAGATTTATCTTCATCTTTTCCGTCTGAAATTCACCAATTTTTTTTTTTTCTGAAAAAATTTCACTGGCCTTCAACACCCCAATAGCCAGAAAAAGAATCGCCATTAAACCAATATCACCATTATAAATGTATAATAATTATATAAGTATTGTATAACAATGTATAATAAGTGTATATATCCATACACAATGCAGTATGTATACACATGTTATACAATATATAAAACCACAACATCGTTGTACAAAGAGAGACAGAAATGTGGAGGGAGAAAGAGAGAGTGAGTGAGATATAGGGACGTTGATGGAAAACAACGACAAAAATATAATTGATTTATGCTAAAAAAAAATGGGAAGAAGAATGGATTCGTGTGTGTGTGTGAGAAAGAGAGAGAGGGAGACGAACTTTTGTGTGTGTGAGAGAGAGGGGGGAGGGTGGGAGGGGGGGAGAGAGAGAGGAAGGCATGAGAGAGTGCTTGAGAAGGAGAGCGAAGGGTAGAACTGCGAGGAAAGATAGAGTTTCTTCTTTTAAGAAATTTAATAAAAGGTGAAAAAAGAATTAAGGAAATTTATGAATTGAGATAATCAAATAATAATAGAAAGTAAATGACATGAGGATAAAATTCCCTAATTTGTTTAATATGACTGAGAAATCAGTCTGAAATTGACTCTTTACACCAACCACGACCTTCGAAACTTGAGACTGATGGACCGCTCCTCTTCCTTTATCCACTTAAATACAGGACTTAGGTCCCTTAATGCAGGGCTCGAACTTGTAATCTAAGACACAAATTTCTTAACCTTTTTCAATAAACTAACTTTGGGGCGAGCTGATTGCCACTACACACTAGCTTATCCGTGGGGAAATTATTGACATGGTAGAAAGATTAAGAACCCTAAAAAATCTAGATCATTTCATGCTAGCATAAGCTTAATCCTTCCTCTGCTAAATGTGAGTGAAGCTGCTTCACATGATGAATTTAAACTGAACATATATTAAAAAATATTTTATTAGGATAAAACATCTTCAAGCTGCATGGCGACATTCTTTTTTTTGGATGCCTCGTTTGAAGATAAAAGGGAAATAAGTCATTGAAAAAAAAATCTTAAATTGCTAGTAACTATAGGTATTAAATATAGGCACATAGTACGATTGCCTATTCCCGTTATCGAAAACATAACAAGGTTCAGCGTAATGAAGACAAAAACATTCAAATTTCACCTTGAATTGAATATTGATTTATGCGTTATTTTATAACGAAACACTTCGTAAAAAAGTACAATACCTTTTCATATTTATAGCTTGGTAAATTTTTGAAAGTGTTAATAGTATTTTTTTCTCTCGAGCCGAGGTCTAGAACAGTCTCCTTATCTTATAAAAGGTAAGGATAAAATCTGCATACCTCTTACTCTTTTCATACTTTACTTATGAAAATATACTGATTATGTTATTATTGTTGATCCCTCAATTATTGATAAATTATAATTTTAGTCCTTGTGATATTACAAATACCAAAATCAAAATTTGCCTTAGATCAAAAAGGGTTATTCTCCCTTTTTGAAGAGAATCATATACTCAGTAAAAGTTAATTTAGTTTTTACTTTAAACTCTAGAAAAGAGGGAGTTGTAGTAAAGAATCAACTTTTACCAACTATAAATTGTTTAACAGATTAAACTATACAAAAAGACAAAAGTTATCACGAGAGCAAAACTCTCATCTCCATCCAACTGAGCTACTTCCTCCATTGCAATGGCATCTCTTCTCAACTCAGTGCCATCAATTAAACTATCAAATTTCAACAACAACAACCCACTTCGCTCTTCACATATATCATCCCCTTTTTGCCTCTCACTCTCTCGTAAGTTCACTCAATAACTCCATTTCTTGATTCTTCATATACATATAATAACTTTAATTTATTTGTCTAAGTGAATGCATTTAAGTTTGTTACTTTGGAGTTTTTTTATTTTATTTTTTTATAGGAAGAAGACTTGTTGTTAGAGCAACAGAGACTGAAAAAGAAGGTGAATTTATTTCATTTTATCCATTTTTATGCGGTTAAAAGAATGTTTTTTTCTTAAAATTATTTTTCAAATATTGTATGGCAGCTAAAGCACAGGCACCGGATAAGGCACCATCTGTTGGTGGCTCAAGCATAAATCAGATTCTTGGAATTAAAGGAGCCAAGCAAGAAACTGTGAGTTATTTATTTATCTAACAATTAGCTAACTGGGGTTTTTCTTGGAATTGTAATTACTTTGAGCTTTAAGTTAAGTAATAATTTTACGAGTCTTTATGAAGTTTGGGAAGAGATTGAAGCAACATGTTGAAGAAACGTTGCGATGGAGGGATAAGTTTTTGACTAAGGGTGTGTTTGGTATGAAGGAAAATGTTTTCTTGGAAAACAAGTGGGTGCCTCACTTCTTTTCTAGTATTTGGTAATTAAGCAAAAAAAATATAATTCCAAGAGCATTTTTTTCCTAGTGTATCAAAACACTATGGGGATGGGATGGGGGTGAGGAGTGGGGGTTCAGCGGTGGCGCGGTTTGGGATGGTATGAAGACTCAGTGGTGGAGCCAAGATTTTCAGCAAGGGAATTCCAAATATAAAGAAATAAACACACGAAGAAGCCATGGGGATTCAACTTCTACTATATATACATTAAATAATTTTGACATTGTCTATATAGTGTAATTTTCAGGCAAAGGGGGTTCGGATGAACACCCTTCCGCCCCCTTAGCTCTGCCTGTGGTGAGGAATGAGGGTTCAGGAGTGGCGGGGTTGGGATGGTCAAGGGGTGGGGGTGTTGGGTAGGTGGGGAGGAGTCAATGAACATGAAATGTCACTTATGGAACTTGTTTTCCCTACTTCCATCAGGGAAGTCATTTTCCTCATTTTTAAGGAACTTGTTTCCTCCTCCGTAACAAACACACCCTAAGTCTTCCCGACTCCACCTGTTGTTTCTCATTTTGAATTTATCTGAATAGGAAAGTTAAGAGTGTAAGGTCCAGCAAGTAATCAAACGTGAAAAAGAATGTTATTAAACTGTTTTATAAAATCAAGGCTATTTACAGTTACCAGTTTCAAAATTTTAAAAAAAAAATCAAGGCTATTTATTTTTGTGTTGTTAGACACAATTGCAGGTTCTTTTCATTTAATTTGTTTACTTTACAATGTAAATAGTGTGATGATCCTAGGTTTGTATTGGAACAGTTTCTGCTGAGATAAAAATGATTGTTGCTCTAGTCCCAGTCTTTGAGCAACAATTGCTGAGAAACAGTTGATCTGAAAAGGAATCTTGTTGGGTTTCTGTGGATGTTGGCGAATCATTTAATACATAAATGCCTGTTATGAAACTGCCATTTAGCCAACATAAGGATTGGGTGAAGTGAGTTTAGATGGATTGTGGTGCTCAAATGCAAGCAAATCAGATAGTTAGGCGTAATATTCTAGAAGAATGACGTGACACATGGAGATGTCATGCATAGAATTAAAATAAGTCACCCAAAATGGAGGAGTACTACGAGAGTGTTATGCGATAGAAAGATACTTGACAAAATGAAAGTGAAGTCCTATGGAAGATGGAGATGTCATGTGGCTCATACATAGTATTATTTTTGTTACATTTTCATTAAGTCTGGTACTTGCCAGAATTCTTTTGGTCTGGTTAAAGACTTATATATCGTAGAGATAAGTGTGAGACTTGAAAACTTCTTGTTTTAGTGAATCCTGAATCCTTAGAAGATAAATATTTATAAGCAAAGTAGTATAGGAATGATTGGGATTTAGACGTAGTTGTTGTGTAAAGTAGTATTGGAATGAATGATTGGGATTTAGACGTAGTTGTTGTGTAAAGTAGTATTGGAATGATTCAGGCTGGGATATAGTGAAAACTTAATAGAAGATTCTATATGACTCAACTTTGTTTGGTATTGAGGCGTAGTTCATTGATAAAAGCGCCTGTTACACCTGATATCCTTGTCCACTTTTTACACTCAAGAAAGACATAAACATCAATCTGCCTGCAAAACTAGACACCACATAGAGGACAGGTTAATAACTCATAAGATGCATCGATTTGCAATATATCATCTCCGCTCATATGGATTCGTGATCATGCGGTAAATTCTTTTTTGTAGCACAGGAAGTCTTTAACAGATAAACACCTGGTCTTTCTTTGGGGAGAGTTTACTCATCTTACCAATTGTAGAAGTTATATGAATATTCTCCCTTTGATATCATAAACCAGAAAGACCACCTTAAGACCTCCTTCTAGAGTCTGCTTTTTTTGTTGGATGGTTAAAGAGGGGACAAGAAAGAAAAAGCATAGAAAAGAGGGATGCGATGAGTATATATATATCCTACTGAAACTAAATAATTCAACACTTAACTATTTTCTCTGTTCGCTTCTTTACAGGACAAGTGGAAGATCCGGGTTCAGCTTACAAAACCTGTTACTTGGCCTCCTCTTATCTGGGGTGTGGTCTGTGGAGCTGCTGCGTCTGGTACTACTACACTCATATTCTTAATACTCAATTGCTAGAGACATGTCCAAGGAGTATTTAAATGTCTCCTTCAATTTTCGGCCCTAGATATTTCCAATTTCTATGTTCATATCCTGTTTGTTCCGATCAGTTTTAACTTCCCAAACATTAAAGGAATGCAGCCAAAACATTTACTTATCAAATCATGAAATGCTCTTATATTCATATAAACTTTACCTCAGGTGTGTATTGTCATCAGGGCGTGAAAACAAATATGAGATTATGAAGCCTGAAGCCATGATCCGATTGCACTTCTAAAAAATACTGCCTTGTTCTCCTCATAAGAAAAAGGAATATTGCCTTGTGTTATAGCCTACGAAAAGTATATCATGTTGGTGTTGCACAAATAATACATCTGCCACGACAGTTTGCTGTCAGTTTAAGTTAATTTTGGAAGGTTTATACTTCATATTTTCTTTATAGGTCACTTTTGCAAATGGAACCCTTTTTCAATAAAAACTTCTATTCATACAGTTGTGATTTTACAAATGTATCTAATATACTTCTGAAACCTTGTTATAGGGAACTTCCATTGGACACCAGAGGATGTGGCCAAATCAATTGTTTGTATGTTAATGTCTGGCCCATTTCTAACTGGTTATACTCAGGTACTTCTCTTGCGAGTGCAAGTTAATGCTTTTATCAAGATTGAATTTATACTTCAGAAATCCTGGGAAATGACTTTTTGCTTTATGTGTAGACTATTAATGATTGGTATGATAGAGAGATTGATGCTATTAATGAACCCTACCGTCCAATTCCTTCAGGGGCTATAGGTGAACAAGAGGTATGTCTTATTTGAGATTGTCTACAGATACGTATGAAAAGTGAAATTAATTCCAGAAATTCTATATATTCTCATCAAAATATTATTGATACCAGGTCATTACTCAAATATGGGTGCTTCTTTTAGGTGGTCTTGGAATAGCTGGTATTTTAGATGTGTGGGTAAGTCTTTATATCTGCTTATTATTTAGTTATTTATCTGAAAACGTCTCAATTCCCTTATCGTTGTTCTTATAGGCAGGACACAACTTTCCTGTGATATTTTACCTTGCTGTTGGTGGATCCTTGCTCTCCTACATCTACTCAGCTCCACCATTAAAGGTAATATCGTTATCTTTCAGAATCCTCTGAACAAGCTTTTTGAACGGTATCAAAATGTGAATATCTCTGATATAAAACTTTATCTGCAGCTCAAACAGAATGGATGGATTGGAAATTTTGCTCTAGGAGCAAGTTATATCAGTTTGCCTTGGTATATATCAAACTTTTTTCTAATCTGCAACTTGTCGAGATTTACTTTCAAAAATTGAAAGAACCAGGCTGAAGCGAGCTGTTTTAATAAATTACCTCTCGTAATAATAACATGGCGTTACTAAAAGAAAAGCCAATAACCTGGCCTTCCCTTTTCCTCCGAGTTACTCCCTCCATCCTTCCTTTATGACAGCTTTATTAGGACTTCTTTTCATTTAGTTATCTATTCATGTCGATAGAAGAAAACTTTTAAGGTTTACTTATAAAGAAAAGGAAACTTTAAGGTAATTTTTTTGACTTGTGCTTAAAATTATTCTGGGGAAGTAAAGATTATAGTTGTTAATGATATTTGAACACTAAAAACTTTTGGGTGGAGTTTGATCTCTTATTTTATATAGAATTGTCTAATAGTCGAGATCATCCAGAAAGGGAAATCATTATCTGTTAACATTAAGCTGTATAAGAAGGTTAATTAGGTGAAGCTATTTATATTGAACGTTAACCTAGCTGACTAGGCATCATTTGCTTGGAGACTTGGTAAAGGGGTGGGTCTGGTTGTCATTTATTCAAAAATTCTCTTTCGCAGCAAAGGCCTTTTACAAATGTATTACTTCAGCATTTTAGTTTGTGCTTATGAGGGCAAAGATTCTTATTTACTGTGTAATGCATAATCCTTTCAATTTCTTAATGTAGGTGGGCTGGTCAAGCTTTGTTCGGGACCCTTACACCTGACATAATTGTACTAACACTATTGTATAGCATTGCTGGTGTAAGTGTCTGCAAAAGCACCTTTGTTTTATTTTCCGTCACATGCATCAATAGTCATCTTACCTTTTCTCTATTATTTTGCAGTTGGGCATAGCCATTGTAAATGATTTTAAGAGCATTGAAGGAGATAGAGCGATGGGGCTTCAGGTATATATTTCCACTCAGTTTGAGTTTTCATACACGATTGGGCATGTCTATCACTATACTGACTGTCTTATGGCACTTATTTTTAGTCACTTCCAGTAGCGTTTGGTTCTGAAGCTGCTAAATGGATTTGTGTTGGTGCCATTGACATAACTCAGATATCAGTGGCAGGTGATCACTGTTCTTGTTCTATCAACAACTATCAGATCTATATATGTTAACACATGATGACCTTTTGGTCCAATCTTAAATATCAAATACTTTCTTATATAATCTTGGGACCAAGACATTAAGCTATACAAAACACCCAGTTTATGTCAACCCGAATAGCTAAACCCGCTTATTAACCTATACCCGATTAAAAACGGATTTAATATAAAATGGTCAGTACACTTTATTTTGTTCCAAGTTGTTTATCTATTTGGGATGTGTTTGACAATTACAATATCATTAAAATGGATGTTTAATAAAAGGACCACACAAATCATTCATCCTTCAGAACTTAAGTTCCAATACAACCAAAATCCGAGAGAAGTAATAGCAAATTAGCATTACAAACTGTTCATCTAATACACAGTTAATACATTTCATACATCTAATACTACTTTTTGTGGCAATTACTTCTAAATATTGGGTGAACGCAAGTTAGAGAGACCAACTGGAAAGCAAGTAGTCACAAAATTTTACTGTCTGGAGATCCTCTTTGAAATTTAGAGCTGCAGATTTATTTCCAAAATTATTGCTTGAAAGCTAAGGTGGTTCATAGGCTACCTAAGTTGGGTCAATCCAGCCGCAAACTAGAGCATTTAAGATCATCTAAACTCTTCTAGGATAGTTGAGGCCAAATTAAGCTTCATTATGCTAAAAGATAAGGGCTATCAATTAGGAATTGACTTTTCTGAATGTAAATAAACTGATATGTGGACAAATTTATGCCTTAAACAATCTTGTAACTGCATTTATTTCTTTTTTGTTGCAGGCTATCTTTTAGGTGCTGGCAAACCCTATTATGCTTTCGCACTTCTAGGTTTAATTGCTCCACAAGTCTTCTTCCAGGTAAAGCCTTATCGCCACACAATTCTATCTAATCACTTGAGAATTTGACTTCTATACACTGACAACAGAAAAAATATTTTACATTATTGGATCCAATAAGAGAAACTAGTATATTCTAGAGGTTGGATTAGTTACCTGAAAAATGTAGTAGTTGTAAAATCCATAACTTCACAATTGGGAAAGGAGGCGGCTTCTATATGACTCGGTTCTCTGCATAGAAAATGTGATCTAACATGTATTTTTTTTTACTATACAGTTCAAGTACTTCCTCAAAGACCCAGTAAAATACGATGTTAAGTATCAGGTAACCTTCTCCATCCTTTGTACGAGAACTTAAACATTGTAAATATACCATCAATCAATCTTTCAGTGGAGCTCTTAATTTGGCTGTTACAAACTAAAACCAATTCTATCTCATTTCAGGCCAGTGCACAGCCATTTCTTATACTTGGTCTTCTGGTTACTGCTTTAGCGACTAGCCATTAATATTCAAGTGTGGCTTTCACTCTATAGAAAAGATGCCTTGTCCAGGGAATGATATAAGAATGGAGATATATATCGAGAAGTTGCTAAGGGCGAACAAATTTTGGATGTGTTTTTTTATTTTGTTAATCTGTTTTTAGACTAGTTTCGAAGTGGATATTGTTGTATAACTAAAAACATCAGTTGTGAAGTGAGGGTAAGAAATTCGAAGAGCCAACTGTGCATATAATGTTTACTTTTTAATATAATGTTTACGGCCTCCTCAACTGTGTATCATCGAAAGGCAGGGCAAAGCCATTTCCTAGTCACCCCTCCCCCCCCCCCCCCGGTACCCCAACACACTATTTATTTTTTATTTTTTTATAATGTTTACTCGTTCTTGTCAAAACTGCTCCATTAGTCCTTCACTCTAGTCAATTAAATAAAAAATCTAAATTAGGTCTACTGCAGGATCATTCACTTTTACAAACTTCACACTAATTAAGAAAATAATATATATAAAGTTTATTATCAACAGATAATCACTTGATACTTAATGTCTAAACCCCACAGCTCGCTCGATCACAGCTGCATCATGATGTTATGATTCGGGGACCTAACCCATCCAAATTGAACTAGTTAGGCGGATCATATTTTTATGGAGAGTCCTTAACCTTATTCACCACAAATATTTAAGGAATTTTTACTCATTGTAGCTTCTTTTAAGACCTAATTATTAATATTAATTACCCTTTTATTTAATTATATTTAATAGCTAATTAATTTTTCTAAATTACAATTGGTAGCTATATCAAAAATATATACCCAAATACATATATCTTTCTCTATTCCCAATCACTACCCATTTCAGATTTTTTCTTTTCTCAAAATCCTAAATTTTTTTCTCTCTCCCCTTCTCTCATCTGCGCCACCATAACCACCACCACCACGGCCTGTGCCTCCCCTCTCTCTCTCTTTTCCCTCTGAAAATTAGATTTCCCCTCCAACATGACGTTACAAAGGACACTTTTACTTTTTGATTTAGTTTTCATTCAAAACTGTGAGAAGAAGTTTCAGTAATTCAATTCAAAATTATCAGGATAATGGCATATTGCAGATATATCTATTTAACACTTCCTCCATCTCTTCTTATGTGGCTTTATTTGAATGGACACAAGTTTAAGAAAGGAAATCCAGTGACACCATCTGAAAGGAAGAGTGATTAGGATCGTACTACTTTGCCTTTTTGTGGTTTATACATATCTGCAAATTTAAGATCTGTATCTGAAACCCTAAGTCTCGTGGAGGTGGCGGCGATGGTTCTGAGTGTATTTGAGTATATACAGATGTATTTTTAAAAGGATTTGAATGTATTTCATTTATTTGAGTGTAAATACATTCAAATAGCTACATACACTGTTTTTGAATGTATTTGTCTTATATTTTTTGTGTGTATTTGTTAAAAGCAAATACACTATTTTTTAATATATTTGAATGTATTTGTTGAAATCCATTCAAATACATGGAAATTTGAATGTATTTGGCTTCATATATAGTTGGAATGTACACAATGTATTTGAAATTTTGTTTGAATCCATTCAAATACAGTGAATATATGAACAGTGTTTTCAAATACACGGAAATTTGAATGTATTTGGCATTTTGAAATACATAAAAAAAAATCAACAAATACATCAAAACAAAAAAAATCACTAAAATACATTTAAAAAATCACTGAAATACGTAAAAAAAAAAAAAAAAAGACACTGAAATACATTAAGCACAAAAAAAATCAATGAAATACCAAAAAAAAAAAAATCACTAAAATACATCAAAGCAAAAAAAGATCACAAAAATACATTAAAAAAAAAAAAAAAACTAAAATACATCAAATAGCTACAAATGATAAATTAGAAAGGTTGCTACGGGGAGTAAGTTGGACCTTTTAAGCTGGTTATTTGTGTATTTGCCTATTAACCACATATATTCAAACCTAGCACGCTACTATTATGCCAAACCTGAATATTCCAAAATCCTAATAGTTGCTTCAATGGCAATGAAAGTAGAGAGTTCAAGGTCTATAAAAAATTATGGTCGACATGTGTGGTATCGCATTGACGTTAACTCATTGACCTTACATTCCGTTATCGACACCAATAAACCTAAAACGCAGGGCGTGCTATGCTCTAACAGTACGGCCCGAGCCTGAGCCCATTCAACTTTCTGCCTTTGCAGAACTAAATCTTGAATACGGAGGGAACTGGACTATTATTGATGATGATGTTTACTACGTTGAAGGCCGAACCGATTATTCAAATCAGCCAGTTGAAAATGATTCTTTGTGACCACATTCACTATGAATTTGCACAAACTTAACACCAAAAATCCTTAATCTGGCTGGAAAACCATATCTTCGTTCATCAGAGATTATCCTCACGTTAGTTTCTCTGCTGTTGCAATTGGTAGGGGACTATTTGTTTTAGGAAGCTATGAACTGAGAAAGTCCACGGTTGATCGGTACAATTACTGGAGTAAAATTTACGACCTTGGCTACAAAACTTGGAAAGTTCTTGAATTGGATATCGAGAGTTATGAAAGATTTCATGAATGCGTGGATGATTGTAAAAGTTTCGAATAATTTGATGTTTTACAATGTAGTTACAGGTGAATTTTTCTATGAAGACCATCCCTCTTGGAATTTAAACATTGACTACCACAACTATGGCAAAGCTCATATACCAGAGGGGCTGGAAGCTTGTGAAGATATTGAGATGCTAGATCATGTACGCGGACAAGTACGACCAATGGTGAATAACTCAACATTTTATTGGTTTACCAACGACTTGTATTTGTATGGATATGATCTTGTTGAAAAAAGATGGTTCCAATCGAAATGTCTCAAGAGGAAACTATGGATTGAACTCTTGGATCGGTTTGATGGTAGTTATCCGTGTTTGTTTGACCTATGTGATGGAAAATTTCTACTAATTGTTCCTAGAAGTCATGGAAACTTGAAAGCAGCAATCCTTGCAGTTGTGAAAGACAAAAAATCTTTAGATGTGTCTGTAGAGTCACTTCATACTTTACTTGTCGATCGTTCTTTTTGGCACTATGATGGGATGGTGATGCAAGTAGAAGGCCATTTTTTTTTCTCATTCATGCTTTATGCCTCTTCTATTTTTCACATAAATTGGTGGTTGAATTTGCAATATATGAAATTTTCGTTTTTGTTTGACAGAAATTGATCTATAGCTCACAGGGCATTAATTTTTATATATCATATGTGTATATTTCATTGAACATCAGAATCAAAGATTTCAATAACATCTTTCTTTCTCCCATGTAGTCAAGACGGAGTGAATGATAGGATTTGAGATACGGAGAATTTGGGCTCGTTCAGAGCCAATTTGTATCCATCTATACTATTATAAAGTGGGAAGCTCTAAATTTTAAAGTTCAAAGATCAAAATACTTTTTCCCTCTCATTTGTGCTTTACCCCTTCTATCAGCATAAATTTGTTTCAATTGGTGGTTGAATTGGAATATATGGAATCTCTTTTTTGCTTTACTATAAGAAAGGTCATGCTTGTTATATGATATACTTGTTATGGGAGATCTCTTTTTTGCTATACTATAATCTGTGCCCCAAGTATCTGTGCCCCAAGTACTTTAGTGCTCGTTTATGACAATATTTTGGAGCACAGATTAACTTTAATAAGTTATAAAATACAAGGCAGAAGAGTATGCAAATATAGCTAATGACTAGTATGTGATAGATTACATGGTTGCAACTTATAGATACATTTTGACTTACATTGTCAAGGAATCTGCTCTGTTTTACTCATAAGTTGCAGTATAGATTTAGATTTTCTTTGGCCCCTATCAGTCCCACTCTCATATATCTCTACTAAATGCTCACACAAATCATACTGAAGCGCCACGAGCGTAAGACTTGAATTGTGCGTGCTTATCCTATGAAGCATTGCTACTGAACATTCCTTGTTCTTTGGAGTTCCATCTAGATATGATCAGATTAACAAGTGTTTCAATGAAAGAAAGTTTTAACATTTCTTGTCTTCCATTTGGATGTGTTGCAAGAAGTAACACTATCAACCATCTCTAAGTTTTCTAACTACTAAAAGATCACTATTTTCCACTGAAATTTTCAACTGAAAAATGTTCAAATATTACCATAGATATTTTGATTGAATCAGCGAGAAAAGAAAAAATAGTAATGTTTTCACATGGAAAAATTAGAAAATTTCTCAGTGTTTCAATGAGAATCTGCTTCCTATCATGTGTTTCTCAGTGAGCTGGTTCGGTTGGAATGAGGTGGGAAAATCATGTTTTATAACACAAATTTCCCACTGAATGTTGGTGGGAAATGTTAGGGTTTTTTGCCCTGATTTTCTTACCAAATTTGAGTTTTACTTTTCTCTTGAAGGAAAGTCAAAGTATTACCATAATTGCTTTTACTTTTCCTGGAAGGAAAATATAATTCTCTTCCATATTGGTTATTGCTTGTCTTGAAGGAAAAGTTTTGGACATCTATAAATTGAAGACCTTCTTCCCACAACTAGAACACAATAAAGATCTATAATGTAGTCATTAAAGAGTCTTGTTTAGGGGGAGATAATTCTCTCAAGAGAGTTTTATGCTTTTTATATTACCTTTTCCAATATATAAGTCACTTGACCAAATCATATTATAATATTATGTTTTTTAGTATATGTTCTTTTATCATTTGATTTATTGTCGTTTAAGGTTTGCAATTATTAGCTTCCGCATGATGCCCTAATTATTTCGATCCCAACAAGTGGTATCTGAGCCAATGTTTTAGCGAGGTTGAAGACATGTTTAAAGGGCATATTCAGATCAAGTTGCAGCCTATTGACCATAATGAAGATTTTGTCCAGAGTACTACATGTGGTGATGAAATTTCAACGATATTTTCAACATCCCTGCTGCTGCATCTTTAAAAATAAAGCAAAATATTTTAAAACCATTTTTAACCCATAATATTTTTAACCATGGCAAGCAGCAGTGATGAAGATTATGCGAAGAAAGAAGATGAGAATTATTTTGTCAAGAAAATCCAGGCCAAAAGGGAGATTTGTTAGGGTTTTTTTGCCCTGATTTTCTTACCAAATTTGAGTTTTACTTTTCTCTTGAAGGAAAGTCAAAGTATTACTATAATTGCTTTTACTTTTCCTGAAAGGAAAATACAATTCTCTTCCATGTTGGTTATTCCTTGTCTTGAAGGAAAAATTTTGGACATCTATAAATTAAAGACCTCCTTCCCACAACTAGAACACAATAGCATCCACAATGTAATCATTAAAGAGTCTTGTTTAGGAGGAGATAATTCTCTCAATAGAGTTTTATGCTTTTCATATTACTTCCAATATGTAGGTCACTTGACCAAATCATATTATAATATTATGTTTTTTAGTATATGTTCTTTATCATTTGATTAATCGCCGTTTAAGGTTTGCAATTATTAGCTTCCGCATGACGCTTGATTATTTGGATTCCAACAGAAATGGCCTCTGTTTTCTCAAGCAATTGTAACAATGCTGCTACCATCCCACCTTCAGTCGCCATGTGCACGTTCTGCTCATCAAAAGAAAAGCTTCTTATTGAATACTTTCTTACCTCTAGTTGTCCCATTTCTTAACTAATCTCTTTAAGCACCGAGATTTCCATTCCGCAGCATCTCAATTATGGCTGGAATAGGTTCTTCTTAAGACGTAAGTTTTTTTATTTGTAGTTTCATAATTGATAAGTTCAAAAGCGCTGTCACAGCAAGTTCCTGAGTTCTTGACTCTGGGCAGGATAATAGTAGTTGCACGAGTGGTTGGATTCCTTCACAATTTACTAGCAGTACTAGTGTATGGGCACGCGCGTTGCGCGTGTACCCCACGTGTATAATTTTTTTAATAAACCACATTTATATGTAGTTGGAAAAATATAAAAAGGCTTTCAAACCATTTTTGAAAGAGTATATAGATGGTCAAATTTTTGGTTCAAGGTCTAATTTGAATTGCTTCATTAGCTCCTGTTTTACTCGATTAATCAGTTATTGTTCCTTTTTGTCTACATTTATCTGTAAATAATTGATATCTTTGAAAGGGAGTAAAATTTCTTATAGTTATCAAAATTATTAACTCTAAAATCACAATCACCTAAATTAAAATGGATTATACCATCAGTTTTTTTTGCCTTCCATGAATTAAAATGCTTGTGTTGATTGAGAAAAGAAAGGAGAAATTACAAAAGGCAAATGATAAACATGAAGTTCCACATGAGAGACTTAAATTCCTGGTTCTTTCCTAGGAACAGATTTGCTATCTCGTGCAAGAAGTGCTCCTCGATCAAAAAAGTCAGCCAACAGTTATTTTCAAATGACTACTTGTTCAAGCGCCTTGCCTTCTCCGATAACGGTCTCAACTCTGGCTTCTTTAATACCCCAATGTAACGACAGGAAACGATACAATCTAGCCAAATATTATTTCATCAAAATGATACAGTATGATACCAACAAACTGGTATCAAGGAGAATTTGGGCAGAATTAGAAGAGAAAGAGAGGGAAAGAGAGAAGAAGAAGAGAAATAGAGAAGAAGAAGAGAAATAGAGAAGAACAGAAAGAGGGTTTTTGATTAATCTCAATTCATGAATTTTACAAAAGGGGAAATACAAGAATATAAAGCAATGAATCACACCCGATCCATGCTAGCTCAATTGAAATAATAAAATGCAGAAAATGAAAATTGCAAACTTGTGCAACTAATCGCCTAACAACTTTTGCCGCCAAAATTGGCTCATTACAATTATACTCCTATTTGCATTTCTAGCCACTATTTTGTGTATCAATACCCCCCGGATGAACAACACCCTTGTCCTCAAGGGTGAATGAAGGAAACTTGGTCCTGAGTGTTGAAGCAGTCTCCCAAATATTAAATTCATCAGACAAACCAGACCACTTGACAAGACATTGGGCCACTGCCTTATTACCCTTCTTGATCAATCTTCTTACCAAAATGGAGTCAGGTTGAGGGCAGTAGGGACTGGCCAAATCAGTAACAGGAAGATGAATAATGTCAGAAGGAGGGTAATGGCAAGGCTTGAGCTAAGAAACATGAAAGGTGGGGTGGAGTTTAACTTCAGGAGGAAATTGGAGTTTCTAAGAAACCTCACCAATCTTCTCAATGATGGGCTAAGGACCAAAATATTTGGAAGTAAGTTTATTGAAGGGGGCTGTAGAAAAAGTAATCTATCTATAAGTTTGGAGCTTCAAAAACACCCAATCCCTAATGTTAAACTGTCTCTCGGGGCCAAACCTTTATTGATATAGGCAATTGGGTGTCCCTTTTCCATGAGAACTGCACAATGCCAACCCCACTGGTATCTGTTTCACCCACAAACACCTCAGATTAATCAGGTAAAGCAAGTAATGGGGCAGAAATGAGAGCTTGTTTGAGTTGTGAGAAGGTTGTTTCAGCTGTGGGGTACTAGAGAAAATTGTCCTTTTTGAGGAGATCAGTCAAAGGCCTGCTAATGACACCATACCCTCTTATGAATTTTCTGTAATATCCTGCCAGACCAAGGAACCCTCTACGTTGTTTTAATGTTTTAGGCATAGGCCAGTGCTGAACAGCCTGAATCTTTATTGGATCAGTTGCTACACCACACTTAGAGATGAAATGTCCCAAATACTCCACTTCAGGGACCCCATAGACATATTTGGACTCATTGGCATACAACTGATGCTCCAGTATGATGTCAAACACCATTTGTAAGTGTACCAAAAGTTCCTTTAGTGTACTGCTATAGACAAGGATATCATCAAAGAATACCAAGATAAATTTTCTGATGAAATCCACGAAAAGACAGTTCATAAGTCCTTGAAATGTGGAAGGGGAATTAGTGAGGCCAAAGGGCATCACCAAGTATTCATAATGGCCCAAGTGAGTCTTGAATGTAATTTTTGGAATATCATCACTATCCATCCTGATCTGGTGATACCCAGACTTGAGATCAATTTTAGAGAATATGGAGGCTCTTCCCAATTCATCTAGCAGGTCATCAATGATACGGATAGGGAACTTGTCCTTAATAGTACAGTGATTAAGTTCTATGTAATCAACACAGAGCCTCCAAGTGCCATTATTCTTTCCCACAAGGACCACAAGTGAGGCAAAAGGATTGTTGCTATACTAAATGATTCCCTGTTGTAACATATCTCTAATCAAACCCTCAATGACATCCTTTTTCAAAGCAGAGTATCTGTAAGGTCTAATATTAATAGGTTTGGATTGAGGTTGCAAGGGAATTTTGTGGTCCAATGTGCCTTTAGAAGGTGGTAAGGTAGTTGGTTCAGAAAAAAAGGTGATTGTATAAGGTGAGGAGTTTGGAAAGGTCTTGGGATATTTCTGGAGTTTTGGACAGGTGAAGGCCGCATAATTAAGGTTTAGGTGGGTGTGAAGTACTGGGAGTGAGGTGAAGCATGAACATTTGGACTTCTTCATTGAGTTTGTTAAGAGCCTTGGGACTAGCTAGTTTGCAGTGATTAGGGTCACCCTTTAGTGTATGGAACTTGCCTTGATAGGTAAAAGAAATGGTAAGTTTGCAGAAATCCAAGGTTATTGGACCCAAGGTCAGCATCCATAAAGCTCCAAGGACTATATCATATTTGCCTATTGGAAACACTATGAGGTCAGAGGTGAATGAAGTGCCTTGAAACATCCATTTGAAATCCTTGACAATGCCAGTAGTAGTGGACTCAGTACCATTACCAATACTGACACTTTGTGATTTAACAGGAGTAATAATGCAACCCAACTTCTTAGCAACCTCACTATCAATGAAATTATGAGTACTCACACTGTCTACTAGGATCTGTAAAGGTTTTTTAGCATTATAACCAGTCACCTTAATAGTTTGGGCCCCTCTCAATCCAGTTAGAGTAAACAAAGATATAACAGGTGTCTCCCCTTCAATAAATGAATCCTCTTCTTCAGGTGGTGCCTCAGTCACTTGGATATCCTCTTCTATAAGACAATCATCACATTCTAACAAAAACATTTGTTTTGGGAGATTGCATCTATAACCAGGGACATACTTCTCATTACAGAAGTAACATAGTCCCTTAGCTCTCCTCTCTTGCATTTCAGTTGGTGACACGATTCTCCTATTCTTAGGGGTAAGGGTTGGATTAGAGGTAGTGGAGTTGGTTTTTTGAGATGGAAGAGGAATGAGGGAGTTAGGTTTTGGATTAGGAAATCTTCTAGGTTGTGATTGGGGTTGAGGTGTAGAGTAAGATCTTTAGGCTCTAGCATCAGCTGCTAAAGCTATTTCTCTCAGCCTAGCTAGTCTGTAAGCTTGGTTTATGGTCTGGGGATTTTGAAGCATGATGGTGTAGGCAATTTCAGGTTTCAATCCCCCTAAGAAATAGCTAACAGTTTGTTCAGGAGTGAGAGATACTTGAGTGAGCAGTCTATCTAATGCAGTTTGAAATTCCCTTACTGTACCTTCCTGTTTCAACTATTTGATTTGGATCATGGGGTTAGAAAATGTCTCTCCAAATCTCTCAGTAAGAGCTGCTAAATACTCCTCCTATCCCGGGGTCGGTAAATCTCTTCTTCCCGTCATACAAAACTAATGTCATGCGATAGCATCATCATCAAGGTGAATAGCAACTATTCTCACTCTTTGAGTGAGTGGAAGTTCTTCATAAGAAAAACACTGATCAACCTTATAGAGCCATGTTAACAGATCAATGCCATTAAATCGTGGGAAATCAAGCCTAAATCTTCTATTGAAAGGAGAGGGTTGATAAGGGTTAGGACCCATAATACCTTGTCCTCTCAGTCACATTTGTTGACTAGCTTCAACTGTTACACCCCGCACTTTCAGAGCATGAGCATATCACGTACTTCACCGTTGTAATGGATCATTGGAGATGTCCATGAAGTTTGGAAGGTACAAGTCATGGGAAGTACGTGATAATAGAATAAAGAATGAATTACGATCTCGTAAGTCATAACCGGGAAGGACAACCTTGAAACACGAGAACATGACCATTACCAAGTATAATAAATGATAAATAGTATTTAATGGGAGTTTTGGAAGATTTTGGGACCAAACAAATCAAAGAAAATAAGTTTGTCGAAAATTAAAAAAAAAAAAAAAAAAAAGTTGGCAGAATTAAGGGCAGAATTTTGGGTCAACTTTGGAGGGGAATATCTCTAGGCATATGAGGAGTTTTAAGGTGTTTCAAAAGCCTAAAATGAAGTTCATCGAGTCTAGTTTTCAACGCAATAAACCGCTCATCGATACGACATTGGAATAGAGAATTATGGACGTTGTGTTAGGCAGGTAGAGCGGGGGCGCGTTACCGCTAACATCTTTTCTAATGATGCCGACTTTGGCACCACTATAAGGGGGCAAAACCCGCTTTTTGGTCATAAAAACCTCCCAAATATTCCAAAAATCAGCAAGGAAAAGAGAGCATATTTACCTTATAAAAGTGAGGATTTTGATTAATTTCGAGTGATGGAATATTAATCGAGGTTAAGTAACGTGTAGTCGCGATTATAGTTTTGTCTTGCGTTGGAATTGATCGGATTCAAAGTGAATATTGAAGATATTACTGCTACTTTAGCAAGAATAAGGTATGAATCTCCTCTTATTAATATTAATTTCGGTTATTTACGGAGATAGAGTCATGAAATGATTGTATAATGAATTGTTGATAGAGAAATTGAATAAACATCGTGTGGGATGTTTATGGAGCATCTTGGTGTTGATATTATTGTTGTTGATGTTGGTATTGTTGTTGTTGTTGTTGGTTATTGGATTGTGATTTCAGGCTAGGTATATAAACGTGAGAGATCTTTACTAATTTCGCATTCTAAATGGATTTAAATTAAGGGTTTAAGACGAGCGTATGATGATACGAGCCTAACAATAGTATGAATGGTTGTATATGTAGATTACGAGGCTATGGATGATCTTAAGTGAATTGCAAGACAGAAGTAAGTTGGAAGTCGAGGTTATCTTCCAGTATGTTAAGGCTAGTCCTTTCTTCTAAAGGCATGATTCTTTCTTTATGAATCCACATAGGTGTTTTCCAAATGTCCCACGAACCCTCTACGTGAATCCATAAATGTTTTCCAAGGATATTCTTATTCTCAAAAGCTAGAGATTCACGATTCATGGAGTTCTTATGATGCTAAAGATAAACGTGTTTTGTGATGATGATGATCCTATTTCTAGAAACTCCTATGTTATAATTCCTTACATATGTTTCATAACCTCCTTAATTCCAAAAGTTAGAGTTCATGATTCAAAGGCATGACTTTTTTTTCTCTGATAATCCATAAATGTTTTCCAAAATGTCCCTATTTTTCGAGTCAAAGAATTATGATTCTATAAGCTTTTTATGACAACAACAACGGACATGTTTTTACAATGTTAATGACAATGCTAAAGATGAGAATGTTTTCATGATGGTTACGATGATAATGATTTCATGTTTAAAAGTCCCAAGCTTATGATTTCAATGTGATTATGAGAATGCTGAGTTACTTTCGTGATTTTCTGATTTTTATTCATTGTTGTTGATCTCGCCTTATAATAATAGTTCCTTCAAGGTGAGATATAGCGATGATGATTGCTCCATAACATAAATCGAGGTTGGCCGACCTTTACGTCACTCCGATAGAGACGTAACTTTTATTTGGCTCTCATGCTTTTATATATATATATATATATATATATATATATATATATATATATATATATATATATACACACACATATATATATATATATTTTCTCACACCGCTCCGTTATAGGCCGGCATGGCACGTAGATGTGTACACCACCGTAAAGGCATGTTATGATATTGCCCGACGCGGGAGGCCCTGGACACGACGCACGATGATACCACCGAGCCCTCAATGGTCGGGTATGATACTATATATAGGACACCGAGCCTTAACGGCCGGCATGATACTATATATATGACATCGAGCCTTAATGGCCGGGGGATAGTACTATGTATATGTATAAAAATGTTTTTTTTAAGGCTAAGTACGCATGGCATCCGCCTTACGAGGCATCCAGATGTACAAAGTTATCTCTCATATTCCATGTTACCTTTCATATCTATATTATGTTGTTATCTTCATGCCTTTACATACTCGCACATTATTCGTACCGACGTCCCTTTTGCGGGGACGCCGCGCTCATGCCCGTAGGTAGCAGGGAGACGGACCGACCCGTAGGTCTTCTATCACGTACTTTCGTGAGCACCCACTTTCTTCGAGTCGGCAGCCTATTTGGTATTGTCCTTATGATCATTTGTATTCCATGTAAGAGCTTCGTAGACGGTGTACAAATAGTATTAGATGTTTTGTATCTCCACCCGCTGTTATTATGGTATAATATATTAGTGGCCTTGTCGGCCTTATTTTCGAGCTCTTGATACTTTCATCGTTAGCCTTGCCGCTTTATGATATACGTTGTGTCATGGCGACCTTGTCGGTCCGTATATGTACATATGTGTTGAATGATCGGATATTCCTATGTCAGGCCTTTTCGCGCGGCAGTGTTCTTTGAGTTATGGTTTATAATGTTCAAAGTGACAGATAAGTCAGGTGGTTCCCGGCCTACGAGTGGAGCCCGTCATACTCCTGGTAGGGGTGTGACATCAACCCTGTCAGTAGAGGTGGAATTTCGACTTTGATTCTGAGTCCGGGTCTGAGGCCCATCCATGGTGACTCTCTACGTTTGAAGCCCATCCGCAATGAGGCGTATTTCACACATTGCCTGGAGGAATCCATCATCACGTTGCTCCAATCGCTCCTGCTCCTTCGTAAGCGCCCGTCGAACAGATCTTCTAAGAGTTCATTGGATTAGAGGAGTCACGGCTATGCGGGAAGGGAAGTTTGTTTTTCGTCATTAGATTGGTCCTTAGATCGATGGTCTGATACCAATTGATACCAACAAATTGTATCAAGGAGAATTTGGGCAGAATTAGAAGAGAAAGAGAGGGAAAGAGAGAAGAAGAAGAGAAATAGAGAAGAAGGGAAAGATAGTTTTTTATTAATCTCAATTCATGAGTTTTACAAAAAGGGAAATACAAGAATATAAAAGCAATGAATCACACCCGATCCATGCTAGCTCAATTGAAATAATAAAATGCAGAAAATGAAAATTGCAGCTGGCAACTAACTGCCTAACAACTTTTGCCGCCAAAATTGGCTCATTACAATTATACTCCTATTTGCATTTCTAGCCACTGTTTTGTGTATCACAGTACAATACAATACAACACAATATAATATAATATGATACATTATGAAACAATATATAACAACCATCCAAACCTAGTGCATATGAGAGTTTGCATATTCTGACATAAGATCCCTAGCTATAAACATACTGCAAATGTGGTTAATGAAAGTATACAAATACATAAATCCCGAGGTATAGCTTCACCTGTTCCAATCCATCGGTTAAATAACTCCAAGGTATATACAAATAGAAAAGATAAACTTGTGTAAAGAAAGTGCAAATGAGCAGTGAAGCATCAGAGCTTGGGCCATGAACTTATACTCAAGCAAGATTGACTTCTCTAATATCTTCCTTCTGTAAAACTCTTGCTTTCTCATTCACGGTGAAATGACAACCTTATAAAGCTCTCAACATTTTTTTTTAATCATAAATGAAGGTATTTAAGGATCATTAGTGGGGAATAGGAATAGAATTGATTCATGAATCAGCCCTTCAGTTACTACATGAAATAATGGAGTAATAAATAGAAATCACTGCTTATTCCTATGGCTATTCAAGTTGCAGTTTCACTGCTTGGCTTTTATTATATGAAAAGTTTTGGAGTAATACCTATTAAACTTTAATTATATATTTAGATAGATTAAAATATTACTATGTAATATTGAATTAGATGGCTTATTACATTTTGATTTATTGCATGTGCAAAATCGTAATCAAACTTTGAAGATAGAAGCTTCTCACTTTTAGTAGAATATGATGATATGATATGATGATTTATGAATGCACCCCAATCTCTTTCACAGTCTTTCTTTGCACTTCTAACTCACCAGAGGATAGATCTTAAATCAACAGCCGTGAGTTAAAATATCATTAGACTACAAAATACATGGGAACATGCAATTCACGCCACATTGTTAATTTCCTGGAGACCAATTATCAACTGATGCTTGGCGTCCAAAGTGCACGCTATCTGAGTACAGTACCTCTTCATCACGATGCATGACGTTCATGAACAAAGAAGATAGGGAAGTTGTTTCCAATCAGATCACAAAAACGAGCAACAAATCATTCCGGATGAAAGAGGTATTAGTTCAAGATACAGCTAAATAAAGAAAAACAAAGTCTTAGATTTATGTTAAATTAACACAAGACGGGTCAATTTCACAAGGCATTAATCAATAATGCAACATTTTAGTTTCCAGGAAGATAGGAATTTAAGACACTGAGATATTTTGCTGATACTCCATTCATTTTCTTCTGGTCTTGATTTGTGTTCTACAACAACATACTCAGTGTTCCTCTATTTCTCTTAATCTGCGCGCAATTAATTAAGCGAATTCCTTCTTCAACTACTTGAACAGAAATCATAAAACACTAAAACTCCTGTTTTGCTCCTTTTTTTTTTTTTTTTTCCTTTGCTTGAAAAGAAACTCTTTAAATAAAAAAAAAAAAGCAGAAAGGTACAGTAAACTCTTAGCATTCCTCATTCCCTTCACTACTGGCTTACACTCTTAATTAACATGTTATAAGAAATCACTGTGTTGAAACTACAAAAAGCTCAAAATATGATAAGAGCCTAATAGGGAGTGGAGAAGATCAAGTACACATCATTTCAGAAGAGCTAAATGTATGTTAATTCAACCATCAATTCAGATATGTGTGTTAATAGAAGAGGCAGAATAGACCACCAAACAAAAACGAAATTTCATATATTCCCCATTCACCACCAATTGAGATAAATTTATGCTAAACTTGCATCACCATCCCATCATCGGGCAAAAAAGAAGGATCATCACCAACTAAAGTGTGAAGCGACCCTACATACACATTTAAAGAATCTTTGTTTTTGTTAACGTCAAGAGTTCCCTTTCGAGACATTTTGATTGAACCCACCTTTTTTCAACAAAATCATATCCATACAAATACAGGTCGTAGGTAAACCAATACAATGTTGAGTTATTCACCGCTGGCCGTACTTGCTGGCATACACGATTTAATTCGTAAACCTCACTATGAGCTTCAAGCCCTTCTAGATGAGCCAAAGAGGGATGATCTTCAAGGAAAAATTTACCCGTGTTTACATTGTAAAACAGTAGACGACTACTATCAAACAGAAACAGTATGATCTTTGTTGATTCACCTTCTGTTTCCACAACATGGCAATTGGAACAAATACAATCGCCATAAGTGCTCTTGATATCCATCTCCAACCACTACAATATAAGACATCAATAGCTACAAAATCTAAGCTATGAATTTAAAAGTCGTAGCTATTACCTAGTAATAGCCACAAAAAATCAAATTTTATGGCTATGTACAAAATCGTAAATGACGGAAATTGGATCGGGCCACCCATGTGGGCCAATATGGATCCATGTAAATAAAATCGGGAAAACGACATTGAGAGGCCACCAGGGAAAAAAAGGCTCAAAAAGGCCCCATTTTGGGCTTAATACCCCGAGTTGGCCGTTTGGCCCAAAGGATTCCCAAGCGCTAGCCGCCCAGCTCATTCACTGCAAAAAAAATAAAAATAAAAAAATAAAAAAAAAGACTTTAGTCGCCACAAAGATCAAAAAGTCGTCACTAAAAGGTTCGCCACAAAAAGAACAGGACTATTTGTGGCAACTTTAGTGGCCGCAAAGATCGAAAAGTCGTCACTAAAAGATTCGCTACAGAAAGAACAGGACTATTTGGCGACTTTAGTCGCCACTAAAGATCAACGAAAAAAAATTCATATTGAGCCTTCAAAAAATATCCCAAAACATGTATAATATGTGTAAAATTAGTAAGTATACATTAACTGAGCCTTCAAGAATTATCCCAAAACATGTATAATATGTGTATAATTAGTAAGTATACATTAATTGTACATTTACTTAACAGAAATTAAACATTGATTGTACATTTATTATACAAAAATTATGTAACAATGATATATTTTCTATACTATACTTTACGGATATATTCTATACGATAATGATACAATTTCTATACGTATGATACATTTTTCTATACATATATAGTAGTGATACATATTCACAATGATATAGTTTCTATACGTATGATACATTTTTTATACGTATACAGTAGTGATACATATACAACAATGATACAGTTTATATACATATGCTGGAATTAGTTAAAAAATGGCTAGAAAATGGAATTATTTTGAAAAGGCTAAAAAATGGCTTTTAAGATTCTTGAGCCACCAGGTGTCAATAGTTTCACCCGGTTGGCCATTTGTGTCCTTTACCCAAAATAAGTAATATATGTTTGTTATATATTTATTATTTACAAAATAATAAAAAAGGAAGGGATACAACGGTAAGACTCTTCCTAACCGTTGTATCGGTTCTGGTCAATAAAAAGGGGCTTCTTATGTAGAACTCCTTTAATGTTATTTTTCCTTCTCCTAGAACATAAATTCTTCTCCTTCTTCTTTCATTCTAAAAGTTCTTGCAACAAAGTGTTCTTGATTGAAGAATCTTCTACGAGGGGTGAGAATGATTATCTGTAACTAAGGTACGACCATAGGATGGCTATTTCGGTGTAATTCGTGTTTTATAAGCATGTGATTGCACTATTAGACTAGCGAAACGAATTCAGTGATCCTGCAAACTGTGTGTTTGGTTTAATTCTTCATTGGTATCAGAGCCTAGGGTTTTATTTATTTTCTAGTCATATCAGCCGCAGTCGCCTCTTGTTATTGTTGTTTTTATTTTTTTATTTTTTATTTTAGCGTGGAAGAAAAATTCTTTTGCGCAAGCCGTGTTTCTTTCTCATATGTATTGGTGTCGCTTCAAAAGAATATGACCTTCTTTACTTGTTACATTGATAACGAAAAACTTATGCCAAGATAAGTTTATAGGAGTTATAAGTGGTATGTCCCTCTTGGAAGTTTATCACTTATCTACACCATGCTACCAACCTTGTTAGATTTGTCATGTGTGTGTTGTATTACTTAAGAGGAGGACTAGAGGTGGATGCCCGTGCTCCGCACGGGTGTGCCCAATCCTAATAGGAAAGAAGATGAGCTTACTCTTTAAAATTTACATATCATTTGTGATGCACCCTGCTGTATATTGTTAATAAAGGTGGAGACAATAAAAAATGTGTTAAGAGAACAATAAAGGTAGAAGACACAAAAGATCTTACGTTTGTTGAGAAAGCTCATACAACCTGATAGAAAAGGTTCGATAAAGCAGCAAGCAGTATCAATAGTGACTAAGGAAACGTATCAGTAAAAAGCCAAACACTAACAACTTAGGTACTGGTTAATCGTACAGAGGCATCCTTAACAATATCCTTCCATAAAAATAAATTCTATCATAACACTCATAAAGAAAATTTGGCTATATACTCATCACTACAAAATGTCAATTACATCAGAACTTCAAAGAGTATACAATAGTAGACTTCCGTTCACCAATACATTTAGTTTCTTCCATTCCATAAACTTTTTGCATTGCAGAAATTCCCAAACGCTCTTTAGTTCCCATAGACTTGCATTCCTCCCAGCCGCAAACCAAGTCCTTGTAAAGTTGCACATTCATCCAACTCGATCAAAAAGTCTATTTAATAGTTCTCACAGCTGACTTACGACCGTTCACCGGAGGGAAAATAGGTATCATTTCCCTCCGTGCCTAATCCAGGTCAATGGAACTACCTTTAATTCTCAAATTTCCAACTCGGTCTTCTTAACTTGATTAGACTCGCCATTGTCTTGCTTTCTCCTCATACAATTTCCTAGCTAAACCAGAGGTTAAGGGAAAACCTAAACTACTTTTCTCCTTTAACCTCGTTTTATTCCTTCGAGATTGAGTATGTATCTTGCTTATGACAGTTTAGATTACATATTCACCCATGCACAGTAAAGCCTTGTCATCACGTATATGAAGTATCAAGATACATATTAGACACTAATAAGAAAAAAATAAAGAGAGTATTACACAAAACAATGGGAGTTGAGCTAAGAGGAATCTCGTGCTGGAAACAACAATCGGTATAATATATGTTTCTCTCAGCATGTTTTTCATGCCCAATTTTTCTTGGATGGTTTTGCCGATATCCTTGTTTACGAACTTAATGTATAAGTACAACCAAGAAGCAATGAGAAAATATAAGACCAGGAAGTGGGATCAAATCATGTCCAGGGATATAGGAATGAAATATAAAAATCAGTGAAATGAACAAATATTGCAGATAAATGACAAACAATATGAATGACATGCTCAAAAGCAAAGTAGAATGTTACTGAAAAAAGTTTGAAGAGAAAATAAAACAGTTAAAATTATCTGACAAATATGTTACAGGCCAGATGGAATAGCACTGATAGAAACAGCACCCAATGATCTTCATTTTTCAAATAGCACTGAAGCCACGTCCAAGAAAAGTAGGAAATTTAAAGATTTACCCAAGCCTTAATATTTTTTTAAAAAGATTTAACCAAGCCTCTCTGCTAGCAGTCTTTAATAAGCACAAACATGTAACATCATTATCATTGTACTCAAACTGCTAAATTATATTGCTTAGTTTCGGAAGAGAGCTTTAAAACACAACTATTTAAAGCAGAAGAAGTAATAATTCTAGGACAATCAACTCAAATTTTGGAGGCTCTAAGACTTGTATGTGTTTGTTTCCAACAGGAGATTATAAGCTTAGAAAATTAGTTGCATAAGATCAATGTCAGCTTATGGTTCATGACCAAAATACACATGCAATGTTCGCAACATGATACCTGCCAGAGCAAAAACCTTCGATAGGTAAGGTAAAAGCATGTTCCAACTAAAGGTTGAATAAATTGAGCATTTTAGAAATGTATCCATGGATTAAAGTTGGATCAAACAAATGACGTCCACTAATACAAACAGATCCACCCTATTTATTCACTGAGTGTAAAGAGAAAGTGAAGGTCCAACAAAACAAACCTTATATTGTGTTGACCTGAAATCCATGTGTGTAGCTTCTGAGCCTCTTCTATTATTATAAATGTTAAAATATCAATTTCATGTGGAAAAGAAAGATCTTATATATCATCTATAGGCAAGCTGTGATATTTCACGCACAAAAGGAAAGAGAAAGGATTTGTGAAAATGTAGTTTTTGGCCTTTTGTGTCCTATCTCACGATACCACCACCACAAGAAATCATGTATTTTTATTAGCTTTAAAGTTAAAACATCTACTCAAGCATTACTTAAACCTATGCTTTTTGATTCATTAAGCTGTAGAATCCACATTTACATTCTGAGTTTTTTTTTTTTTTTTTTGGTTTCACTCGAAGTAAAGATTATCAGTTTCAATATAAATGTAAACCAGAAAAATATGCATGACAACCAAGTTCCAAATCCACAAAGAAAAAAGAAAATATTTACCATTTTGAGCAGATCAATTAGTAGTCTGAACTATTCTTTCACACAAATAAAAAAGAGATCACTTTTACCATTCAGACTTGAAAAATTAGTAACCTGAATTATTCTTGACTATCTTCTCTGGGTTTCTTGTTTGAATTATGCAGGAATCTTGAATAGAGAAACACACGCAGTGGCGAAGCCACAGCCCAGCAAGGGTCTTCGCTGAAAAATTATACTATGTAAACATGTCAATTATTACGTATTACAAATATATATATTACATATTGAATACCCTCAATATTTATATTATATAAATTCAAACACCCTTAACAAAATTTTTAACTCTGCCACTGGACACATGTTGCAACAACAACACAGAACAACAATAGGGAGAACCCAACACTAATGCAGTGAATAGCGTGTGTACAGTCAGATAAGTTAAAATTACTGCATTCAATTTTCATCAATTGATCAAAGTGGGCAAAACTAAGCAACATGCAAAATTACATGTGCATCAAGGAATCGACTTTTACACCTCCTAAACAATTTACCAAAAATAATTGAGTTACATGTGCAAAATTATGCAACATGCAGAGATATAAGAAAGTAATAGAAGCTAAAAACAATACATAGCTGAGAATAAAAATCTGAAAAAGCATGGTGATCTGAAGAGTAAACAGTAGTGCAACAAAGAACACTCAAGAAATTCAAGACTCATATATAATACAATAAGGGAAGGTAAAGGAAGGGTTGCAAATAGGAGAAAAACAAAGCCCAATTAACATCCAAAGTCAGAGTTTCTTTTAAAAGCCCTTTATATATCAATCAACATCAATTGATATGCCAATTACCTAGGAGGAATAAATACCAGAAGTAATTCTCAAACCTTCCTTTTCAAAAATTAACAACAATAGGTTTGTGCTATGAAAACCAAGCCATGGGATGAAGATGAACTTGAGCAAAGCGGAGAAGAAAGAGGAAAAAGAGAAGGGAATGCTGAAGTAGATTGTAGAATATACGTGAGAATTAGGTCCTGTTAAATGAAAGGACATTAGGGTAATTACATGAAAACATGAGGGTATTAACGTAATTACATATTAGTTGATTTTCTCAATGTAGCATAATGTACGAACTTTAAAGCTTGTGTTCTTCCTCCAACTCCCATTTCCAAAATAGAAGATAGATAAAATATAATAAATTAGTAGTGGAGAAGTGGCTATGTACTGCCTCTTACCAGTGTGATTCTAGAATCATGCTTTATCTGGTTTATGTATTAAATGCTCTCTAGTTTTTTATTGTTGATTTAGAGATTAACTGAGAACTGCACTTAGGATGCATTTTTTTGGCGTGTAATGATAAACTTATCACTGGTCTATTTTTTTTAATTAAGAAATTGAATGAATCTTCTCTTTAGCCTTTCACCGAGACTTACGTTTCATTGAAAAAGGATTGAGAACATTTTTTTCCCAAGTATTTCACATAATTTTTTCTGAAATAGAAAATGATGAGTTTGCTGTCACGTTTAAAATAATGTTGTAGTCTTTTGACATACACTCGTTCAGCCACCAAGCAAAATCATGACACTTTTTATTGTCATTGTCTTTCCCTATATAATAATGGCTATCACATTAAAACTAATTATCAAGATGAGTCTTGTTAATTTGCTTGGAATCATGTATTCTTTGGGGACGAGTGACAGTTGAGACCTTTAAGCAGGAAAGATAATTCAAACAATCACCAATGCTATTGTCTATAATATTTAATTCTCGTCTCAAGTTGTTTCGAGATATTTTACGCTTTGGCCATGCTATTTTTTGGTTGATGTAGTAACCATCTAATAATCCGAAAGCAGAATTAGATGCTTAATCACAATCTCCATAACACATTATTTTATGCAAATAGTTGAATAAATATTTTGTGATATATACATGTGTGGATATGTATATGTGGTTAGTCCCGATTATTTTCTGTATGTGGTACAAAAAATTATGGTGATGATAAGGACACCCAAACGAGTATTCACAAAGCAACAAAGAAATAGGGTGAAAGCTATGATTGACAATGTTAGGTTGTGTGACCTACTTCCTATCCTATGTGTAACCAGTTTTTTTTTATAGGATGGAACACATTACTAAACCTGTTCTACGCTAGTGTGTTTCTGGAATAACAAACTGCTGGTAAGTAAAGGACACACGATACTTAAGTGGAAACCACCTTTGTTGGCATCAACTAGACTAATGCATATATGGGTTTTGATGATTGACAAACGGGCAAACAATGGTTGACAAAAGATTACATTGATTGGTACCATGATGAAGACAAACCAGGTCTAGATACATATGAGAATGCACAAGAATGATTCAGCAGAGCTAGACATCTGAATGAAAGAAGGAGAAGTTCCAAACACAAATGCAATGTCTGAATAAGCAAGAATGCAGGGCACATTAAACAAGTCCAAAGACCTGATCTATCGTAAAAGAAGAGTTGCATGTAATGGACATGAATAAGGTTCACATACATGTTCTATCAGATACAGACAAGCACGAAAGTTGAAGTAACCCAGCCTATAGAGATGTTCAGTGTACAATATGAATGATCTATGAATAAAGCAACTGAACAAGGCAGAAAAAAAGAGAGGGGGATGAAGGTTAGATGACTCAGTCTCAGAAAGAAAGATAGAACAAGTGTGCAAATATGTTCTACACTAAGGAGTCATCAGTTTTGATTAGTTGACCTAGAAGTGAGGAGATCATGAGGAGGAGTAGTGGAGTGACTCTGACTCAGAAGAGTGCACTCTGACTCAGACGAGTGTTCAATTAAAGAGTTTGCAGATGAAGCACATGAATCAGGTTAACAGATAAGCCAAGTCTGCAAACATGTTCCAACACAGAGCAAGAACACAATCAGAGTCAAAGTAGTAATCATATGCAAAAGAGGGATGATCACAGGTCATCAGGTGCAATGGATGAATGACCAAGCAGTAATCAGTGGTGAAGTTGTGAGTTGACCAGTTTCAGATATAGAGCTACACATGATCAATGAAACAAGTCTGTCAACATGTCTAATCATCCATACAAGAAGCAGGCTCAAGATAGAGCTGCAGGAATGAATGGCAAAGGGATGATGAAATAGGTTTGAAAACATGTTCTATCTCAGACAGTGCCGAGATTCAGAAGCAGACGAACCAGATGGATGAAACAGGTTCGTGAACATGTTCCAGGGCAAGTCCTACAACAACTAGGATTTGCAGAATTATGGAAAGAACTTGGCAGTCAAGTATGAAAGATTCCTTGCCATATTTGTAGGGATTAGTAAGCCTTCCTTCTACACCTATTAGAAGCGGACTCAACAAGGCAAGAATTCAAATACTACACAAATCCTATTACATGTCATTGACCGATTAGGACAGGGTTTTGTATTCACCGACCCGCGGAGCATCAAGGGATATATATATCTAGGTCTTTCCAAGAAGAAGTTTGCGCACCTACAAAGACAGAATTCAAAATATTGAGAAAAGAAGTTATATCTTGAATATTCAAGAATCCAGGGTTGCGTCCCAAGTTCAAGAAAAAGGTTGAAGGAACTAGTTTATTGTATAATGTTCTCCAGTTCACAAGTCTAGATATCTTGTATTAGGTTGGTTTATCGAGTTGTATCTTTTTTCGCTTATTAAGAAGTATTAAAGTAGATATAAATGGTGTAACTTCAAGTGAGAGTTTAGCTTGAAGATAGCTTGCTAGTCAGAGTTTGGATAGCAAGATTGAGATGGGAGTTAGATTACCAAGCTTTGTCACGCCCCGAACCATGGCCTGGGCGTAACACGAGACTCGGTGCCTTGCTGCATGTGACCGAGCCAACCACATGGCTTGCTGAATCAACATGGGGCATGTACTAATGCGGAATACACTTTAAAACATGAATACTCTGAATAACATGAGTCAACATAATACTAATGAAAATACTATTTAAACACGAATGCAGAAATAGTCTGAAATATAATAAGTACTGAGCCAATACCGGCTATACGACTTTGACATCTAACATGACATAACTGAGCTAGTCTAGTCTATGAAACCTCTAACATAAGTCTGACTGCTAAACGTTTACCGGGACAAGGCCCTCAGCATACCTTAACTACATAACTGACAATAACTAAATAAAGATAAACCCCGGATGAGATGGGGCTCACCAATAGCTGGTACGTGTAAAGTCCTAATGAACTGATCCGTCGTCTTGCAAAGCAAACCGCATCGTGAAATGTGCCCCCGGAAATAAAAGGGACGTCGGTACGTTCGAATTGTCTTGGTATGTAAAGCAACCCGAATGAAATAAGCATGGCACATGAAATAACGGAATCAAGTTTGCTCAGAAGCCGAACATGATCATGGGTATATCTGACATGAATATACATATAACATAAGTAAAACATTTTAAGTGGGAGAACTTTAGTGTAACCGACATATAACCACCACGTAAGTACATGGTGTCTAATCTCTGCCCAACCAGCTAAGCTATCCTGTACCTTGCCGGGGTACAAGACATAAACATGAACATGAATGGATCTAATAACCCGCAATGGGTAAACATGAAGGAATCATCCTAACTGGGCGGATCGATCCTTATCCTACGCCGGCATATGCAGTTTCAGGTATTAAGCCTTCTTGGCAATCTGTGCAACTCCCAAAACATAAACATGGATATAATTGGCTTAGTAGCCCATGAATTATATAAACATGATTGTAAATATGATTCGTGATTGTATTATAACATGAAGATAGATATACAATATAACTTGTATGAAAACATGGAAACATGTAGAGGTTCGCGAAAATAAGCATAACAGTTCATATCTTGCATTTAAGACCCCATGGAATGCAAAGCATAGGTATTCATGGATTACGGACAGATTCTCAATAACCAAAATGGAATATCAAGAACACAATAGCGAATTAGTAATAAAAACATGGTATAGCGTGATACTTGTAACTTAGGGTTATCATGAATTTAAAATAGAAACCCTAGGTTTATGGAACTTCGTATTTTCATGGATGAACATGGCGTGGGGAAGAACAATGATGTTCCCACACGTGGATAGAAATCCTACACACCTGTTAATGTTCCAAAACTTGTAACTAATGGTCTGAACTTGAGAAGAATCCCAAAAGCTTTAATCTTGAATCCTTGTGATGGGTTTTCTTGAAAACCCTAGTTTTAGAACAATGATTTCCTATTTAATAGTCAAGAATATATGTTGAAATTCACTTGGGATGCTTAGAATAGACTTACCTTGATGTATTCTAATCGTGGGAGGAGAAGAACTTCGTGCCAGGGCTTGAGAATATGAAAAGTGGGATTAAAAACTGAAGTCCCGAATTTATACTATTTGCTGAAGCAGGGAAAGTACGGGAAACAAGTACGCTCGTACAATATTGTACGTCCCGTACAATCTGGGCGTACCTCATGTGCCAAATTCTAGAAACCATGATTTTTAGTCTCTGAGGTACGACTTGAAAACTACGGCCCGTACCTGGAATGTCAAATTCCACCGACATATGATTCTTCTTTGTGAGATACGTCCATGAAGTACGGCGCATACATAAATGTACGGCCTGTACATTTTGCGGTAAAACATACTTTTATCGTTCCAGGCAAAATTTCCAATTCCAACACTTCCCGTCTTGGGTTCTAAGTCTCGAATCATGAATGTAACTTAGTTAGGAGGTACAAGGTGTTACAATATCTCCCCATTGGGATCATTGATACGCCTAAATTACATCCTTAAAATAGGAGTAAAGCAGTCATTGGTCAAATATACAACCCAACAAGGTTGGGGTCGAATCCTACAGGGAATACGACGAAGAAATGTACTTAGCAAGTGTAATGCTCAACTAGTAGTTTATATTTCTAGGGAAGGGTGTATAAATAATATTTGATTTAATTTTGTCACACTAATTGTTAGAGAAATCTTGTTGTGAAATTTAATCTATTGGTAAAAGGACTAAGGTTGTGGTTCCAAAAGAAAGTAATGCAAATCGGTATAATTCAACTTCTTTATGCGCTTAAGTGTAGTAAACAATAGGTTACTTGATTTTACCAAAAGTCTTTCAACCAAATTGATAAATCTCATTACTAAGCTTTTCCAAGCCTTAGAATGTTACACATATGAACCCCCATTTTAGTTTCAAGTAGCTTTCCTATTTCTAGCTCAAGCTATTAGATGGGGTTTAAAGCCCCAAACTCTTGCTATGTAACTCTTTTCCTAACTTCTATTTTCTTTTCCAAGAAAAATAAAAGTGTTTAGGCTTAAATAATGTTGGCTACCATTAAAAGTCATTTAAGCTTAAAGAGTTAATACAAAACACCATTAACAACAAATGAAGTTTGAATGCAAAAACCCGATCACATAACTAACACATTTGGTCCCACAACCTTAGCTAATGGGATTAGCTACTCATATTCATAATAATAAAGACAATAAATGATAAAGTATTCATAAAGCTTACAAATATATTATGAAGAAGGAGACAAAAAGTGCAAGATTCCTTCTTAAAGTCTTCAACAACCAATGCTAAGTGCTTTTAATACTAAGAGACAACAAACTGAACAGAGAATAGCTTGTACAAAACCCTAGGAGAATATTTATAACATCCCAAAAACGTGCACCAGCTTTGGACAAAAATACCCCTGCGTGCATAACATGAAAGCCGTAGGTGGTGTCATAAGTGCAACCTGCGAACCGCATGTTGCACCCAAACTCTCGCAGGTCGTGCCTTCTTCACTGAGTGGTTGGCAACATCTGCGGCATCAGATGTGTTTCGCAGTGGCACTGCAGAATTTCCCAATTTTCCAAAATGGTTGTCACCTTTGCTTCCATTTCATCTCCCGGGCATGACTGCGGTTCGCGAGTCATGCTTTCCCCCACATCCTTGGCTCGTTTTGTTTTGCTCCGTTATACCTCGAACATCTTATCCTATAAAACGACACAAACACAAGAAAAGTAACACCAAAAGTGCTTGAAGAGTCATAAAATTCTAAAGAATTAGCATCAAATATGCCGTAATTTCACGGCACATCAACACCCCCAAACTTAAACTTTTGCTTGTCCTCAAGTATCTTACACAAAATTATAACCACATGACAAGTGTTCAAGTATTTAAAAATGATAATGGCTACAATGGTGATAGTGATCAGTTACAAGCATGCATTCAAGATCTAATTGCCCGTCATTCTTCTTTTTGCAAAACATGGTGCATTCACTCAAAGGTTAAGGATTAACTAACCACTTCACTCGGTGACATAATGCTATTAGCCTCAAGGAAGTGGTATAAAATCCTAAGCCGAGAAGTAATTCTTTCATTAAGTGTTGCAATCCACATGCCCTCACAAAAGACCAAAGAAAGTCCCAAAACACACACATTTACAACAACACAAGGGACAAAAGACGAAGGAGAAGAGAACAACTTACACTCACAAAGGATGTACAAGTGCACAAATGCGATGCCATAGGCTTTCCCTTTAAGTGTTTCTCCACTAATGTAAACACACTTTGTTCGAAATCAATTAGGACTTGCGGGTTGTATTGTAGGCTTTTGGTTAAGGTTGGGTAAACTTTGGATAGGAGTGACTCTAAACATCCCTAAGCACTATAATTTTCATCTATCAAGGCACACTTCCTTCAACTTATTCACCCCTTTCTTTCTCTTTTCATGTCACCAACTAGTCATTCCTTTATTGACAAATTTTATCTCACTAACAAGAAAACCTCTTTTGCTTTTGTTTGTTTGATTTTTTATTTTTGGTGTATTCCCGCCTTTTCACCTCTTACGTGACTTCCACATCACCAATTCCCAACCGCCACCCCCAAACTTAGGCTTTTAGCTGATGTTTGCATTTTTGAATCACTTAGGGAGGCAGGGTGCCAAAAGATAGGTCAATAAGAACAAAAGGGTAAGGCTTTTAATATGGGTGTCAAACAAAAGGTTCAAGGCTTAAAGGGGGTTGACTAGGGAAAACATGCAAAGGGTAGGAAATTTAAGGCTTAGAAACGGTCCAAGGAATATCCTATTTCAAACCAAGCGTTGTTTAAGATTTTGCCTTGAAACACTTTCCGAGCAAGTTCTAGATCACAATCATGCACAAGACTAGAATAACAACACCTCACAACACATGGCACCTGAATCATTTCACTATTTTCTAATTAACTTCCCAACCTAGTTCAAGGCAACAATCATTCACAATTCGATTTCTAATGAGCATAATGTCACCAAATGAATCATGCAAGTTAAGCATTGACTTTTAAATACTTCTGCACAACTAAAACATTTATAAGAGGTATATTTTCAAAAGATAACATAAGTACATGCTATAAAATGATTAAACCATCACCATATAAGTCAAAAAACTTTGCTATCCGAAACAAACACAACAACCTAAACATTCCAGGTTCAACATAAAATAAAAACTCTCGGGAAAGAACACTAGCAAAGAAAACCCAAGAGCGCCAAAAACATCCACACCACTAACACCTCAAAACATGAGTTACCCCTACCCCAAAAAAATAAACATGCAGTGTCCCCAATGCATCAAATGTAAAACAAGAGGTGAGTAGCTCCCTGAGGATGCTTGAAGCGTCCGTCTGAGTAGATTAACGTCAGACTCCGTGTGTATAGGGGGAGTCTGATCAGCAGGAAGGACCTCCAAAGGTAAAATATTAGCAGGGTCACCACTCAACGGCTCCGCAAATGCAGGTGTGAGTGTCTCAAGGCCGATTGGCTGTGGAAGTGAAACATCAGCTGGGGAAGTGACAGTACTCGTGCTGTCAATCCCATGTTGTGTCTCAAGAGATCGCTGCATCATCACAATGGTGTCTATATCGGCCTCATCAACATCCGCTGTGAATGCCTCATGGCGGGCTCTCTCCAATTTCTCACTAACTGGGTCAACATCACTCTCATCCTCAGATTGTTCCTCACTCTCCTCCTCCTCAGTTTCTTCTTCCTCATCCACATTCTCCTCTTCCCCCTCAAGCAACTCATCATCCAGTGGTCTGGTGGGCCCAGTAGAGAATAGGTCCATGCTCGATAGTAGAATGGGCGCACTAGGCTCCATGTCAGGAATTTTTAGCCCCTGAATATCCGCCTTGACATTTTCCAAGTCCACTCGAATGGCTAGGAGACCATCATCACCACCACCGTCAATGCGCTCAAGTCTAAGCTCAATCGCCTTAACATACCCCTTAATCTACTCTTGCCCTTATCTGACCTCTTTGACTGCATTTGAATATGGTCTCATAGCTGCTTCTATTACCTCTTTGACATAGTTCGGGATACGGTCCACAAGTTGGTTCACCTTGGTATCTGCCGCTCTAATCAACCGCATACCCTTACTAGGGATGCCTTGCCCTCGAATAGCTGAAGTAGACACAGTAATAGAGGAAGCAGGACCTAAAGTAGTAGCCAAGGTAGTCAAAGGCTCGGCCCTCGACGAAGTGAATGGAACTGCGGAGGGCCCGAAACTCGGAGTAGCAGCAGCAGTAACAGTGGCCTGGCCCTCGGTGTCAAGAATGTGAGGATAAAGCTTAGTAACCGAGGCTTTCGACTGCTCATCAGTCCTCTTTCTCTTTTTGCTACTCGGTTCCAATCTGGTGATATCAACTATCTACTCAGCCTTTACCATTCTATCCAATCAATCAATTTTACGCACCCCTGCCTTCCGGCATAGTTCTGTGACAAGGCATAGGAAAGAGAGCAAAGCATTTTTCTACTTGGCACCATCCTTCAACTCATCCCTGATAATCAGCCCCACATTGATAATAAACCCGGACATGAGGGAAACAATAAGGATACACTTCCCAATGGAGATATCAGTGTCATTCTTTAATGGCTTCACCCTTAGGACACTAGAGATAGTCAAAATTTTGCCTCGAGGTTTAGGGTGCTCCTATGAATGCCAATTGCTGGGTCAATCCACTTTGGTGTCCTAGATGCAATAATTGATGCCACCCAAGCACGCTGTTCTGATGGAAATTTGATCTTTTCATCATATTCGGAAGTATTGGGGGAGGGGAGGGGGGGAGGGGGGGCATCCTTCAATCGGGTCACCTTCCCTTTGCTAAAAAATGATCTCATCAATTTTATCGTTTGAGAAATTAACATCAACACCACGTACCGGGATCCAGTTGAGATGTTCAAGCTTCTTTTTTGGGTTGGCAGCGACTGAGCTTGGCGTTCAACATAGCCCCATAAGCATCATAGAACTCCCTCACGAGAACTGGACAATACTCGCCGGGTTGCATGAAGTAGTTCCATCTTAATTATTTCAATTTACGGATGATTCCTGGACACATATCTTGTAACCCATTCAGTATCACCCGCTTCTCCTCATTGAACCCCCAAGTCTCATTGCCATCCGGTTTGGCTGTCTTCCCGGCTAGATACAATTCCCTAGAACCTGGGATAGTGAATCACTTTTCCTCTGCTTCCCTTATTCTACCCCTCTCAAGAGCTTCATCAAATTCCGGTGAAGGGGTACGCTCTGTCCCCTCTTCAGACTAGGGAACAGTATCCACAGGGGCTTTCTGCTTGCGCGGATTCGAGGGGGCTTGCTTAGTTGTTTTCTTGCCCCCACCTTTTGATTTGTTTGTTCTCGCCATCCTGTAAATACACCATGAAACACACAATATTTATGGTTTTTCTTGATACGGGAAAGCAAAATAAAGAAAATAAAGAAAGAAAAAAAACAAAAGCTTGAACAAACACAAAATTGTACAAAGTGTCATCATCTGCGAACAGCACCTGCGAGATGCAGGCATGACCTGCGAACCTCAGGTGTTGTCGCAGGTGATGTCACGTGATATATTTTTTTGCTAAAATCTGTCGGCTACGCGGTAGAAAGTACGTGACGCGAGTACGCACGCGATTGTTTGCTTGACTGAACTTTTTTTTTCTATATTTTTTTTTTTTACAAATCAACATCACACACAAAATCGCATGGATTCCAACATGATCAATGACACTCGGGTACTCAAGACTTCCCTGAGTTTTATACAGTACCCATTCTCACAATTTCAAGGCATAGTGGGTCATTCAAGCATTCATCGAACAAACAACAACATTGCACCATTAAAATTTATTTCATGAGCCTTTTTCACTGCTAATATTCAACACAAACTCAAGTTACATCATCAAGTCATGCTCAATTGTTCAAGAATTCAAGAAATCTCATGCAAGCTAATTAACAAGCATGTTGTGGGCATTCATGGATATGATAACCTTTATGACTATGGGTGCTCAAGAATTTCCCAATTGAAACCAACCCAAACATGAATAAACACAACCCATTTTCATCATGTATCAACACTATATTGGGTACTCAAGAATTTCCAATTTCTTTTGTCTACAACCAACCTACATCATTCAAGAAAACAAAGTTCCTCACAAAAAAAAAAAAAAAAAAAAAAAAAACAAAGTTCCTCATAATTTTTTTTTTGAAATTCACACTTTGGGTTGCAACTCAAGATCAAGATTTTAAACGAACTATTAGTTACCATGAGAGAATGGAAAAGATGTGTAGAGTTTTCATACATGAGAATCGAAGATAATTGCAGAAATGAGTGATTGTGCAATCTTTCAAGACTTTGGAAACCCTAGTGATGATTTTTTTTTTTTGTGTGATGATTTGAAAGAGAAAAAAGGAATTTAAAGATGTGAGAAGAGGGAACGGTTATGGAGTTAGCATTTGAATGGAAAAAAAAAATGGTAACTACTGAGTGTTTAATTTGCAAAGGGAACGTATTAAACACAAAAGGTTGCGTGTAATGACCCTTCCGGTCATTATGGGAAATTAGGATTCTGTTGGGAATTCCGAGACCGCGGGTGGATTCGTTGGGTGTCATTTTGTATGTGTGCATATTTTGTGTTGTGTTTTTGAGTCCTTAGATGAAATGTGGGGTGATAGGGGGGAAAACTGGACAAAATCGAGCTCACCACGCCTTAAACGAGCTGCTGTGGCGGTAGGAGTACCGTTGCGGCGGTACCGCTATGGCGGTACTCGGACCGCTGCGCCGGTCATCCATTTTCTTTGGTGGCCGCTGTAGCGGGCAATGTACCGCTATGGCGGTACCATTATAGCAGTAGATGGACTACCATAGCGGTCACATCGATTTTGTGGTGGGCCGTTATAAAGGTCACTTGACCGCTATAGCGATCGACGTAAAACAGTAGCCCGAATTTTATATACTCAGTTTTATTTTCTCTTTTCACAAAACCCCAACACACTTCCCAACAAGCACCTAGAGAGAATTTTCAAGCTAGGGCAAGATAACTTTGAGAGGTAAGTTCCCTTGCTTTTCATTCTATCATTCCATTCCCTTCATTATTGTAATCATCTTCATGGGTCTTTAATGGTGAAAGTGAAGTAGCAACACTAGAATGTCAATAAACCTTCTAAACTTGATGGGCTATTGTTGCTAACGCACACGCAAGTATACGTGGTCATACAAGTAATATAGACTGTTAAGTCTAGATATCAATCCCACAGAGACTTAGATTCTACTGTTAAGCTAATTCAAGTTCGGATGAAACTATTCAAGAAAGTGAAAATCAAGATGTTTATTGTACTAAACTAAAAGCTGAAAAGTAAACAATTTGTGATGGGTGTTTTTGTGACTGGGAATATCTTGACAAAGATTGTAAGAATTATCAAATGAGAGAAAGATCTAGGGTCATGGCTTTCGACAATCCAGTTGATCTTCGGACAATTCCACCTATTTTATTTCTTGGGTTACTAGTTGACGGGTTAATTATACTTTATGATATTCTCTTGAACTACTTACAAGCCTGTAGATGTTACTATAACGCCTATATCTCTATGGTCATCAGAGGTAACAAGAATGCATTTATTTCTCCGTATTCAACTAAGTAGGGCTAAAGGGTATATCTCTATCCTCGCAGCGAAACGATTAAATTGAACAAACTCTATTTATTCTTATTACGTACGTGAATTCCTTTCTCAAGTCCAATTGCGCACCACATATAGTGTCTAACTATTGGCCGGATAATCAAACAATTAAGATCAAGAATAAATAAG
>NC_081346.1:58494307-58499933 GCF_029784015.1 Lycium ferocissimum | reverse complement strand
AAGAAAAGAAAAGAAGAAGAAGAAGAAGAAGGAAGAAGAAGAAGAAGACGAAGAAGAAGAAGAAGAAACGAAAGCAAGAGAATACATACACACGAAGTATATTAAAAAAATGAAGCAAAAAAAAAAAAAACAGCCAAAACGGTGGAAACAACAAGCAGCACAAACAGAAAAATCGGGGCGCGTCTTTTTGGCTCAGAAGGTTTATACGCGGGTTGGGTCAAAGTGTTAAAAACAAAACTTGGGGGCAAAGTGTCACGACCCAAACCGATAGGCCATGATTAGAGTTCGAGCTGGGCACCCATATACGACCTGCTAGGTATAATTAGACTGAAACTGAATCAACATGGCAATCTGTAAAAGCATGTTGTAAACTCATCATGTCATACATCAAAGAACCTGTCCCTTACGAAGCCACAGCTAACCAAAACATAACAAAGTATACAAGCCGACCAGGCTACCACTATACACTGGGACATCCGAGACGAACTACATTGCATATAGTCAATTAAAACACATATACACAAACCCACATATGTCCACGTACCTCCGAGAATATAACAAAGCCTAGCGCCAAAGGATATTTACCAAAATGACTCAAGCTTTCGAACAATAGAGCTCTCCTGCCGCCGAGCGTAAGTCCTAAGCCGGGCGGATCGCCAACCGAGTGTTTGTACCCACGGGTACGAAACGCACTCGAAAGAATATATATATATATATATATATATATATATGTGTGTGTGTGTGTGTGGCCGCACTATCGAAACGTACCGAGTATGTAAAGCATGAAGACAATAAGATCAGACTGAGAGATGACAGAGACATGACGATCAAAGATACCAACGCACCCTCGTGCCTTATGAGACGAGTCACGCACATCATATATTATACACCGGCACCCGTCCCTCTAGTGAGTGGACCCGGTGAGATGATCATATATATACCGTACCCGGCCCTCTAAAGGAGGGGACTCCGTGAAACAATCATATATATATACCGTACCCGGCCCTCTAGTGAGGGACTCGGTGAAAAAATCATATATATACCGTACCCGGCCCTCTAGTGAGGGACTCGGTGAAATAATCATATATATACCGTACCCGGCCCTCTAGTGAGGGACTCGGTGAAATAATCATATATATACCATACCCGGCCCTTTAGTGAGGGACTCGGTGTACAATGCAATGAAACTGTGCACAAATACGTACCCAGCTCGGGACTCGATGAAATGATGTAATAATGTTATGCACAAATAGAATATCAGGAGCAACCATATACAACTAAATCATCATCTGAGACTCAATAGAATAATCAGAATGAACCAACACTTGAGAATCAAAAGCAACTGTCATGTCAAGCACTACTGAGAATCCGTAGTTCATCGAGTCATGTACGTTTGTCGTTTGCTCATTTTATGTAATTCATGCCAAAAAGAAAGAAGGGATAACTTACATACACTTTGGAGCCTTTAGAAGTAGAGTCATCATCAATGAATAAAATGGAGAAATCTAGAAGTAGCTCCACATTCTCATATTCGCTTTGAAATCATAAACTCGAGTTCTTAAAACACAAAATCATCATTATCGTTGTCACCATCATAAAATCATTTTTATCCTCGACATCATGAGAAGCTTTAAGAACCATGGATTTTTAGTTTTTGAAAACAAGAAGGTTACGGAAACATTTATGAAATCATACCATAGGAATCATGCCTTTGAAAGAAAGTGGACGAGCCTTAACATACAATTGCTCAGCTCCAACAATTGCCAAGCTTATCCGTCCGAGCCCGCAAGTCTACATATAAGACCATTCATACTATGATTAGCCCATTGTTATATACTTGTCCTAAGCCTTCAAATAAATCTTTCTAGAATCACGAAATTTTGGCAGCATCACTCCTCTGCTTATATGCCTAGCCGGAAACTTCAATTCAGCAACCAACAACAAAAACAACAATACCAACGTCAATAACATTATTTCCAACACTAATATATACCATAAAACAGCCCACACGCTGTTTTCCAACTTCCGCAACTAACCCACTTACTGTACAATTATTTAACCACTCTATCTTCGTGAATGAACCGGTATTAGCGTAAATAGAAAGAGATCCATACCTTACTCTTGTTGAAGTAGCAATATTTGCGATATCCGCTTTGAATTCACGTCAAAATCCATCGCAAATTAAGACTACAATCACAGCGATATCCGCTTTGAATTCACGTCAAAATCCAACGCAAAACAAAACACAATCACAACCACGTGCTATCCGGACCTAAACTAATATTCCTCCACTTGAAAATTGCTCACTTTTTGATATTCTCATACCCTCAACTGTTTTTCTAGAATTTAACGGCAAAATCTGATGAAAAGCGGGGTTATTACCCTTTATATAAGGGTCAAATTCGGGGGGGGGGGGGGGGTCACCGTAGCAAGTCGGTTACTGTAGCAGTACTTATCACGCGTTTCTACTTTGTCAGCCGAACTTGTAACGTCCATAATTTTCTACTCTGAAGTCCTATCGATGAGCGGTTTGTTGCGTTGCAAACTAGACTTGACAAACTTCATTTTAAGCTTTTGTTTCACTTCAAAACACTTCATATGCTAAGAGATATTCTTCCCTCAATTTGGACCAAATTTTTCACACGAAACTTTACCCATCCTTTCTCCAAAGTCATACCACTCCATTTCTTCCACTCATTTCCTTATAAAACCTTCCGGTATACCTTATATACATCCTTCGCTCATTAAATATACTTAATAATGTTTGCTCCTTATATCCCAAAGTTGTTTTACTTAACCATAACTCAACGTACTTATGTTTTAAATTTGATAAGTGCTTCTTCGAAGATACGGGGTGTAACACAAAGTGTAAAAAACAAAGCTTGGGGTCAAAGTATTAAAAGTATAACTTTGGGGCAAGTCAAAATTCTCTAATCACTAATCCAAAGTTTATCACTCCTACTCAATTAAAAAAACTAGAGTTACCCCAACTCAATTTTAAAACCTTTTTGTCACCTTTAATTAAAAGCCCCCGGTAACTTTTTGGACCGCTTATTATTAGTTAGCCCCGTTTTGAAATTTAATTAAGATATAATTACTTCTTAATACGAAAATAAAATTTGAATATAAATACTCCTACTTAAAGCACAGAAGAACTCCACTACAATGAGCTGTAATTTAAAATTTCCATACAGGTAAAACTCCAGCAATGTGTATTGGAGTTCGAAACTTTTAAAGGTCTCAAAGGTTCCCCTCTTTTTACGTCTTCTCCCTTTGCCCTCTACCCTTTAGACAAGGAAGTGATGGACGGGATTTGAGCAGCTCTGAAGCAGCAATAGAAATCCAATATCGCGAAGGAGATGGTTCTAAATGTTGGAACCATTACTAATGACGTTGGAGATTTTCAGTATATGTTCGTACAGATGGCATAATTTCCAAGTGGATTCGTGTTAATTGATCTTAGTTTTCTTCCGTGTAATTTAGGAAAATTGTATAGATAAAGCAGTAAATGTGAGCATTTTTCACAAACTCCATGTTAGGGTTGAAGGAGGAGGAAACTTGGATTTTCTGGAGTTTAAACTTAAGAATAGTGTGAACAATGATTCCTGGAGTTTGAAATAGTAAAAGTTCAAACTCCATGAATTGTTCGCGACGTTTGAACTGCACATTTCAATCTACGAGAATAATCCATGGAGTTTGAAGTCATAAGTGTTAAACTCTAGTTTTAGTTTTCGGTGTTCTAGTTAAGGGTAGGATATCTTTGTACAAATATGTTTCGCACCAAAAGAGTAACTAAATCTTAATTGATTTTAAAATAGTGGTACCGGTAGAAGTGGCTATTTGCCAATTTTATCCCTTTATCTCATTGGTTTAGCTGTATCAAAATTCTACAGGAGGTCAGGGGTTCAATTGTGTGCATTTTTTATTTTATTTTTGGCAAAATCAAAACTAAGGTTCGAAGTGCCCCCTGATAAGGTTCGAAGTGCCCCTGACTTCTATTAGACAAGGCATTGACCAATGGAAAAGGAAAATTTTTAAGTGGTGTCAATTTATATTATTGTACAAAATTTTCATATTATTTACGAGTATATTAGTAAAATCTCAGACAGAATGGTGGCGAACAGACCACTTCAACTAACGTGCATCCTCTCGGGAGAAACGTGTTCGTAAGTGTGATAGTTTCAACTTGTCTACTAAGGGAGTAATCTTTTAGGAATGACGTGACAATTACAATCAGAGCGAACATCTACTAACTCCAGCTCTTGTCACTAACACAATGAACAATATATTGATGACAAATTCAAAAGCAGATAAAACACAACAGAACATTCAATATGAAAAAAAGACCGACAAAAAAGAAACTTACAAACACAGAAAATCTTCATCAATCATCATATTGACCTTCTGTTCTGGATCACCGGGGGATATTTGTATTGTATAGTAATGAAGAACTATCTGAACTATATTGTCCAGAAAAGATGCTGCTATTTGTGTAGGAGTTGGGATATTGTCCAGAGAAGTTGTCGATACCTGTATTAGAGTCAATTGGAATTGTATAAAGATCTAACGGTTCATCTTCATTCCCTTCATGTCCGCGTCCATTAGCCCAAGGGCTGGTGAACTTTCTTAAACTCTCAAGTTCCATTGCGACTTCCTTCATCGTAGGCCTATCTTCTCCGTGCAAGTGAAGGCAACTCTTAACAAGCTCAGCAATCTTTTGAAGTTGCTCAAGACCTCCTTCTCTTACCACTCTGCGATCAAGAATTTGAAATAAGCAATTCTTGTTCATGGACGAGGCAAAATATTCCACCAAACATTTGTCCTTGCCACTTTTGTCCCTCAAAATAGGTTTCATCCCAGTTAAAAGTTCTGCAAGAACTACTCCAAAACTATAAACGTCACTTTTCTCTGTCAATTGACCTGTCTGGAAATATTCAGGATCCAGGTAGCCGAACGTTCCTTGAACCAATGTAGCAACATGTGTTTGGTCCAGAGGGATTAATCTTGAAGCTCCAAAATCTGCCACTTTTGCAGTGTAAACATCATCCAATAATATGTTAGTAGATTTGACATCTCTATGAATTATTGGCATTGATGCAGATGAATGAAGGTAAGAAAGTGAACTTGCTGTCTCTGCAAAGAATTCTCAACCGATTTTGCAAAGATAACCAAGGTGCTGCATTTTGATTATGGATATGCTCATATAGAGTTCCATGAGAAACATATTCGTAAACCAAGAAGGCACTTCAGCTTCCAGACAACACCCAAAGAGTCTCGATCACTACATTTCTGTGGTTGACTTGAGTAAGAATAAGTACCTCGTTGATGAACTGTTCAATTTGATTCTCATCCACAAACTTAGATTTTTTAATTGCGACTATGCGATTATCAGATAAAATACCTCTATACACGACCCCATTTCCTCCACGACCAAGAATTCTATCAGCAGTATAGTTGTTCGTAGCCTTCTTCAACTCCTCAGCTGTAAAAATTTTGGTTGCTTCCACACCACCCGTTTTAGTGGAGAGTTGTTGTTTCAAGAGTATACCACCATTTTGTTGGAAGAACTTCTCCCTATTTTTAATAAGTTTTCGTTTGTTGATACAGAAATAGAGCAAAATTGTCC
>NC_081346.1:58468839-58494207 GCF_029784015.1 Lycium ferocissimum | reverse complement strand
TCAAGACTATCGGGATATGCTACGGGCGTGTGTGTTAGATTTTGGAGGTAGTTGGGATGATCACTTACCGCTTATTGGTTTGCTTATATATGGAAGGTATCATTCCGACATCAAATGGCCCAGTATGAGGCTTTATATGGGTGCGAGTGCATATCACCAATTAGGTGGTTCGAGACTAAACTAATAAGGCAAAGACTTGATCCGGCAAGCCATAGAAAAGGTCAAGCTTATACAAGATCGATTATAACATTTTCGGGTAAGTCAGGTAATCCTATGTAGAATAATCATCGACGAGACTTAGAGTTCAATGAAAAATTTGGAGTATTCTTGAAGGTGTCGCCAATATGAAGGGCGTCATGAGGTTTGGTAAAGAAGGTAAGCTTAGTCCTCGGTATATTGGGCCTTATGATTGTACGCAAGTGTCACGACCCGAACTACGGGCCATGACGAATTGTCGGGCTAACCACCGAACACGCTCATCTTGCTGCTATCGATCCCGACCATTCTATATACTCGTAATCATGGAAAACTATTAACATTTGAAACACTTTTTTTTTGTAAGCATAAGCCCTGGCTATCAAAATAATCTATATATATATATATAAGAAGACTATGGAACAAAACCACTACCAACGTATCTAGTATCTCTGACCTCTGTTTGGGTGCCAGACGTAAGGACGGGACGGGACCCCGTCGTGCCCAAAATATATACACAAAGGCGCACGAGCGCACCTCCGGAATAAGGGAGGGCTCCGGGTATGTGATGGCTCCTGTGGATGCACCCAACGTCTCCTGTCTACTGTGTGGGAATGAAACACGAGCGTCAAAAGAAAAGGACGTCGATGCGAATATTGTGCGGGTATGTGGATATAAACAATAATAGAACATCAATGAAATAGGGAGACATCAAATGAGGAGCAGCTGTCTTGTGTATCATAAAAGAAATAGTGCATCGGCTTACTCTCATAAACATCATCATGTCATGTATGCATATGTGTATAAGCGCCCGACCATATAGGTGCGGTGTGATATCAATAGCGTTAGCCCGCGTCCGGGCCTCCGCGTCGGTGTATCATCATGCGAATCCACTAGTACGGCTGATGCTGCCCATGCCATTTGGCCATGGTGTATAATTTGCCCGGCCGTATAAGTAGCGCGGTGTATATCATCGTATGCTCATAATAGTAATACGCTAACAATATTACTCGTCATAGTATGCTTATCATCGTAGCTCGTCATAATGCATGTAAACTGTAGATAATCATACTTTATGGGGTGACATAAGGTGGGTGGACCGATTTCATTATGGCGCGTTCATAAACGTCGCCTCACCTTGAAGGAACAAGCATAAGGTAGTGTATAATGATCGCATTAAATAGATTAATGATAAGCCTTGCTTTATAGGAACATCGTATGTGGAGCTATAACTTCTTTAGACTTATTATCATTAACAATTTTCATACTTATTATCTTTCTTCTTTATCTTATACATGTGTAGCTCCTTATAGTCATAGACTCATCGTCATTTCTGTGGCTAAGTAATATATGTCTTATCTTTCTCTCGTATGGAAAAATTTATTCGTGAACGTGGACTCTTGGTTCTTCGAATTTAGGAGATTCATGGAGGGAAAAATCATGCCTTGGAAGGAAAGAGACGAAACATCATATGATGGGTCTATCAACAATGAATAATAGCAAGAATCGTATAAAGGTCATTAACTTTAGAAATCTTGTATCTGAGTTTTAGGATCTCAATCTTGAGCTCATCATCGCATTTATAACATACCTCCTAGCTCCCTCATGCGAGTTCTTTATGACGTAGACTCATCATTCCCAATACATACATATGTGTAAGTCATAGAAAGATAGGAGGGTTCATACTACGTAAGAGTCATGCCTTAGAAAGAAGGGACTAGCCTTACATACCTTTGTTGTTTAACTATTTTATCGCTTGCTCGTTCTCCTTCAACATTCACGTTTCTACCTTCAAGAGAATTCGCATCATCATTAGCTAATTGATTATAAGAACGTGCTTACTAAAGCTAGAAAAAATTGGGCGGCATTTCCTTTGTTTATACAACTTTCTCCATATTCCATATACTCACAACGTACTAATAATATCCCTGATATCATACAGCCAACGCTTTATTAACTCATTATCCTTACTTCTCAATTCACTAAATTTATCCATATTCATGGTCATATCACACAATTTCGTTCATTCATATAAAATGTCTATTCCATGTTCTCAATATCATTTATAACATGATTATAATCATAATGTATCAAAGAATCGTAACTCGAATCTAGCATTTACTCAAAAGTGACCACTATTCCCCATTCTGACCCATTTCCTATTTCCTTAGATAATCCAAGTGTTTTCAACTTTCAAATACCTTAAACAACAAGGAAGGTCATAAAACTTACCTTAGATGGTGTAGGAATGAACTGAGTTGCAAACAACATTTAAGAAAAACCCTAGTTTCACTTCACTTGAATTTCTTGGCTTAGATGAACTTTGATGGGTTTCTTACACTTGATTCACTTGAATTCTTGTTATTGATCTTTGATTTCCTTTGTTTTCTTGTGGATGAAGAGTAGAGAGAGTTCTAGGGTTCTAGAGAGAAGTAGTGTGGAAATGAAATGAATTAATGAATGTGGGTCTCCTTTTAATGACTTAAAATCGTCCGTCGGGCAAATTCGCTCCCATTTTGACGGGCCGTATAAATTCCTACGGACCGTCAAAATGGTCCTCTACTTGCCCGATCAAAAAATGGGTCTTGTGACCATTTGACTGGGTACTTTACGGACCGTAGGATTTCCTACGGACCGTCGAAAATCTACGGGCGTCAAGTAGTCCCGTAGGATTTCTCTGCTCGGACGTCTGTCGTAGAATGGCCGTAACGTTTTACTCAGACCTCACATTGATGAGCGGTTTGTTGCGTTGGAAACTAGACTCGATGAACTTAAATTTGAAAAAACGAAACACGCAAAAACTCCTCATATTATAGGATATATGCCCCCACCAATGTGGACCAAAATTTTGTCAGAAAATTTTGCCAAGTTTTACAAAGTTCCATAAACTCAATTCCTTTTTTGTTTGTTCTTAAATCCTTATGGAACCTTCTTAACACTTATTTAACACTTCATTAACAATCCAAGGGGACATTATAACTCTTCTCCAAACTTCATTAAGTCATCATTAATTCGATACTCGTAAATCTTTACCCGAGCCACATGACATATACCTTGCTTTCCTTGTAACTTTCGTCTCCTACTTCAAATGTCTTTGAAATCTTATTTAGAATCATCAAATGTTATTTATTACTTATCGAAACATCATATACTTCGTGCTCTTCGTTCGCCTATTCACTATGCATCGACGAAAAATTTTCAGTGTAACATTCTTGCTGCAGAACATTAGTCTCGAATGTTAAGCACTCGGGAATTTCTGAATTTCGCGAAGTTTCTCTGTAATATAGCACTACCACCCTGTTACAACAACCCATAATAAACATGCCTCACGGGGCCACAACTCAATATCAATATAAATTGGCCGCCGACCCCGTACGCGTAAAAAGAAAACATACATACTCTCGTAATCTTGACGTCTCATTTTTGAATTTCTTAGGGGAATGAATCGGATGCGGATATGTAAATTTCATTTTCTCTTCCGCCTCCCAAGTCATTTCTTCTCGGTTGTTATCTTGCCATAAGACCTCAGTTGAGACCCTTCTTTATTTCGAAAGCGTCTGTACTTGCCTATCTAATAGCAAGTGATGGGTACCTCTCATAAGTCAAACTTTTCTGTTATTTAAACATCCTTTCTTGTACGATCTAGTAGGATCTCTAACATTTTACGAAGCATCGAGACACGAAAAGCTGAGTGAGCGACTCTAAATTAAGAGGTAGATTTAATTCATCAACCACCTGCCTACTTTGCGCGCGATCTCATCGCACGCTCTTCGTTGGCGATACTTCCAAGAATACCCGATTTTTTCATTTGAAGCTCCAGTCTCGTCAAATTTATCACTTGGTTTCATTGGCGACGTAGTACTTGCAAGTCACATAATCATTCTTGAGTGATTTGTGCGCATACACGGCTATACGTATACGTATCCGTATCCGTATACATATTCGTATCCATAGTCGTATTTCCATTCATACTGCACGTTCATTTACGTATTCATTTTCATAGCATTTCCATATCCGTAACCCATTTGTGCTCATATTCGTATCATATACATATCACATATATTACATTTGTAGCATATTCGTACTCCGCATTGATTTCGCATACATAGTGTTTACATAACATACCCGACCACGAAGGTCCAGTGTAATACATAGGCACATATACATATAAGATCATAGGCATATTTAACATCATTGCTATCGTCATTCATTACATCTATCTGTTACATATTAGGGTATATCGTTCAATCTCAATACTTGTGTTCTCTTTACTCGCTCGCGTAAAGGGTCTTTACCCGCACCATTCTTAAATCCATTGCCTCGCCTTCAAATCTTTAATTACGATATCCTTTACTATACTACATCTTATTCATCTTTGTTTCCCACGATTTATAGCTACGATAATTCATGTGTGAGGGCTTAATATACTCGTCTTATAGTTTCGTAATCGAGTACCTAATGACATAGCAATCCGAACAAGGACGTATTTCGCTTAACTCATCGGTAGTTATGAGTCAATGTCTAGATTCACTCAATTAACAACTTTTGTCCCATGGGAATGCTCACAAAAATAGTATGTCTAGTTACCCATACCATCCATGCAATGTCACTTAGCTTTCTTCGATACCTAAAGTTCATGACAGCATCATCTTTTCCCTTTCTTCCCATTTTGAATTGTTCCTCTCCTTCCTATACTCGGCTTATAGCAATCGCAAATGCATTTTCCCTTAAACCCGCCATTTTTATTTTCAAGGATCTAAGTCTCATGCGCCACTAATGCCCCTTATTGCCTCATACTCTTTTACTCTTGTGCTGCACTCGACATTGATTCCGAACCCAATCATAATCATGTCGTAGTTGTCGTTACTAATAGCCTTACTTAATCGCTTTATCATCGTACGGTAAACTCGTAATTCATGGCCACATTTTTTTTTTTAATATATATTACTCGTTCCCTCTTTGGTAGGATATTTGTAGGAGATGCGTCTTTCTTTTCTCATAATACGACTATTTCTTAAGCACGCCTACCTCGTATATCTCCTCTTCCTTTTATACCGTACTTATTCCCTTACATTCTTTCCTTCTCAATTTATCTTATTACCTCCCTTTTTATAATCAATCCTTTATTCCTCGCACAAGGAATCCTATCCTTAACTCCGTACCACTTTGTCCTTTAAAATATATCACCTTTATACACTCCGTTCTCAATCACTCATTGTTCGCCTTCTCTCCTCTTCACGACAATTCTGTCTACGGTTCCCGCAACTTCTCTTAGACTCCAAGGAGAATTTTGGCAGGGTTTCTCTTGTAACATAACAATCCCAAACCTACACATAGCCCAATAAAAACACGTCCCATGCCTTAATAGGGCATGTATCGGGATTTTTTTCACGTATGTCTGTAACTCGGCAACATAAGATCACTTACCATTAAAGGATATAAATAATAGAGCTTGTCTCATAAGTTGTGTTGCACACTCGGTCTAGGATTTCACTTTATCTATTCATGCACATATCATTACATGACACGCACCTCCGATTAACTTTGCTCGTAGATCACGATTCTAATTATCACCAGGTCGCTAGCAATTATTGTCACCTCAAATTGTTGGGTTGGCTCAAATTTCTCACCTTAGCACAATCATCACACCAGGAGTAATATATGACAGCGTAGGACCCGAATCAATCAGTACATATACATACCATAAGAGATTAATGAAAATATACGGGTCCGTATCGGAGGGATACTCAAGATCTGTCGCCCGACTAATGCATAAGTATGGCGGGATCCACTTGAACTAAGTGCTCTCCTCACCCCTACACGACTGCTGGCGTGCGAGAGTCTTGCCCGGAGGGTGCATGGATGATGAAGAACCGGCTACGGATCCCGTGGGGCTGAACCGCGCGCCCTACCGCCTCGAAATCGGCACTCTCTCCTGCGTGGCCTAGCTTGCCACGGACATAACAAACATCCGAACCCGAGCGGCACGGTCCCCAATGTAACCTCCTACATTTACTACATCGCGGTACGGGCGATCTCATTCGGCCCAAAAAGCACCCCTAACCGAGGGTGGGAACTGCGAGACTACGGGACGGCTAGAAGGATATCCGTCACCTGCGGGTCCCGAGCGTGGAGGAGCGAGTCGATGAGCGAACGAGTGCGCAGAGGGTCGCGTCTCGGAGCACCCCAAACTCATGATCGAAGCTCTTTTTCCGACCCCTGTTACCGTGGCCCACATCCTGCGCCGGCGAGCTTGAGCGGCTACTAGCGAGTCGATAGAAGGATGGCTTGTCTCGTCTCTTGGCCCGAAGCATACGGAGGAGGGACGGAGGTGCGGGGGCTAAAATTGGGGCTTCCCTGCGATCCTGAAGTGGTCGGGGAATGCGTAATGCGAGATAGGGCCTTGTCTTGGGGTTCACTCTCCCACGTCCATAGATGGCCCCCGTTCCGGCCCATGCAATCGGCTGCCATGCCACGGGGCTGTAGTAGCTTTCCTTTCATCGACTTTCTTGAAATCATAAACGCGCGCCATTAGGGAGGGAAAATCTTATAACATGGCTCTATCGCACGATCTCATAAGAAGAAAGATGGTCATTTTTCCTAAATACTGTAGCCTCCTGATTTATTAGCGTGGCGCGCAACACACCATAAACAAGACTCTACTAGACACGGCTCGTAGACACTTCTGGAGTGATTTTGCTAACAAATCCACTTTTGTCACGACCCGAACTACGGGCCATGACGGTATCAGGGCTAACCACCGAACACCGCTCGTTACACTGTATCGATCCCATTCATTCTATATACTCATAATCATGGAAAACTATTAACATTTGAAACACATTTTTTTTGTAAGCATAAGCCTTACGGCGAAATAATATATATATATATATATATATAAATAATATATATATATATATATATATAAGAAGACTATGGAACCATACTACCACCTTTGCGTATCTACGAGCCTCTCTTGGGTACTTAGACGTAAGGACGGGACGGGACCCCGTCGTGCCCAAAATATATACACAAAGAGCGCCTCAAAATAGCACCTCGGAATAAGGAGGGCTCGGTATGTCTAGCGCGATAGCTCCTATGGATGCAACGTCTCCCTGTCTACTGTGGGAATGAACACGGCGTCAAAGAAAAGGACGTCGGTACGAATATTGTGCGAGTATGTAAGGCATAAACAATAATAGAACATCAATGAAATAGGGGAGACATCAAATGAGGAGCTTTTGCACATCTTGTTGTATCATAAAAGAAATAGTGCATGCTGGCTTACTCTCATAAACATCATCATGTCATGTATGCATATGTGTATAAGCTGCCCGACCATATAGGTGCGGTGTGATAATCAATAGCATTAGCCCGCGTCCAGGCCTCCCGCGTCCGGGGTATCATCTCATGCCGTCCACTAGTGGCGCTGCCCATGCCATTTGGCCATGGTGTATTTGCCGGCCGTATAGGCGCGGTGTAATATCATCATATGCTCATAATAGTATGCTCATAACAATATACTCATCATAGTATGCTTATCATAGCTCATCATAATGCATGCATAGAAACTCATAGATAATCATACTTTATCGGGGTGACATAAGGTCGTGGACCCCCGATTTCATTATGGCGCATTCATAAGCATTTTGCCTCACCTTGAAGGAACAAGCATAAGGTGAGTGTATATAATGATCAACATCAATAGATTAATGATAACAGCATTAGCTTTATAGGAACATCATGTCATGGGCTATAACTTCTTTAGACTTAACTTATCATTAACAATTTTCATACTTGCCTTATCTTTCTTCTTTATCTTATACATGTGTAGCTCCTTATAGTCATAGACTCATCGTCATTTCTGTCGCGCTCGTAATATATGTCTTATCTTTCTCTCGTATGGCTATTCATGAACGTGGGCTCTTAGTTCTTCGGAATTTAGGAGATTCATGGAGGGGGAAAATCATGCCTTGGAAGGAAAGAGACGAACATCATAAGATGGGTCTATCAACAATGAATAATAGCAAGGAATCGTATAAAGGTCATTAACTTTGTAGAAATCTTGTATCATGAGTTTTAGGATCTCTAGTCTTGGGCTCGTCATCACATTTATAACATACCTCCTAGCTCCCTCGTACGAGTTCTTTATGACGTAGACTCATCATTCCCAATACATACATATGTGTAGAGAAGTCATAGAAAGATAGGAGGGTTCATACCATAGAGTCATGCCTTAGAAAGAAGGGACTAGCCTTACATACCTTTGTTGTTTAACTATTTTATCGCTTGCTCGTTCTCCTTCAACGTTCACGTTTCTACCTTGAGAATTCGCATCATCATTAGCTAATTGATTATAAGAACGTGCTTACTAAAGCTAGAGAAAATTGGGCAGCATTTCCTTTGTTTATACAACTTTCTCCATATTCCATATCAACTCCCAAACATCATAATAATATCCACGATACCATCACAATAGCCTTTATTCAACTACATTATCCTTACTTCTCAATTCACTTCAATTTATCCATATTCATGGTCATATCACACAATTTCGTTCATTCATATAAAATGTCTATTCCATGTTCTCAATATCATTTATAACATGATTATAATCATAATGTATCAAGAATCATGATTCAATCCAACATTTACTCAAAAGTGACACTATTCCCCATTCTGACCCATTTCCTATTTCCTTAGATAATCCAAGTGTTTCAACTTTCAAATACCTTAAACAACAAGGAAAGGTCATAAAACTTACCTTAGATGGTGTAGGAATGAACCTTGGGTGCAAACACTTCACTTAAGAAAAACCACTAGTTTCACTTCACTTGAATTTCTTGGCTTAGATGAACTTTGATGGGTTTCTTACACTTGATTCACTTGAATTCTTGTTATTGATCTTTGATTTCCTTTGTTTTCTTGTGGATGAAGAGTAGAGAGAGTTCTAGAGGGTTCTAGAGAGAAGTAGTGTGGAAATGAAATGAATTAATGAATGTGGGTCTCCCTTTTAATGACTTAAAATCTGATCCGTCGGGCAATTCTGCGCCCATTTTGACGGGCCGTATAAATTCCTACGGACCGTCAAAATGGTCCATAAGCACTGCCCGGTCAAAAAATGGGTCAACTGTGACCATTTGACGCTGGGCTGGGTACTTTTTACGGACCGTAGGATTTCCTACGGACCGTCGAAAATCCTACGGGGCGTCAAATGGTCCGTAGGATTTCTGCTCGGACGATGCGGTAGAATGGCCATAACTTTTTACTCAGACCTCACATTGATGAGCGGTTTGTTGCGTTGGAAACTAGACTCGATGAAATTCAATTTGAAAAAACAAAACACGCAAAAACTCCTCATATTATAGGAGATATGCCCCCACCAATGTGGACCAAAATTTTGTCCGAAAATTTTGCCAAGTTTCTGAAAGTTCCCATAAACTCAATTCCTTTATTTGTTTGTTCTTAAATCCTTATGGAACCTTCTTAACACTTATTTAACACTTCATTAACAATCCAAGGGGGACATTATAACTCTTCTCCAAAACTTTATTAAGTCATCATTAATTCGATACTCGTAAATCTTGCCCGACACATGACATATACCTTGCTTTCCTTAGCAACTTTCGTCTCCTACTTCAAATGTCTTTGAAATCTTATTTAGAATCATCAAATGTTATTTATTACTTATCGAAACATCATATACTTCGTGCTCTTCGTTCGCCTATTCACTATGCATCAACGAAAAAATTTTCGAGGTGTAACAGCAAGGTAGGTCAGGTGTCCATCGGATTTTCCATGTATCGATGCTTCGCAAGTGCATTGGAGATCCTTCCAGAATTGTACCTGTAGATGATGTCCAAGTCACCGAGCAATTGTCCTATGAAAAAGTTCCCATTGCCATTCTAGATAGACAAACTCAGAGACTTAGAACCAAAGCTATAGCTTCAGTTAAAGTGTTGTGGAGAAACAATAATAGGGAAGAAATGACTTGGTAAGCTGAGGAAGACATGAAGTTCCGGTATCCACAATTATTTCCACCCACAGAGGAGACTCAGGCAGAGACGCCATTGTCCTCAGGTATGCAATGCTTTCTTTCGACAATTTCTGGATTGTGTGTGGCCGTTATTATTGTTATTGTTGTAGCCCTGTGAGGTGATATATTTTGGGTTCTTTGTGATAGGATGGTAGTGGCATATTACAAGGAAAACTCTGGTGAAATTTTTATAGAATCCCTAAAAGTCTAACATTCGAGGACGAATGTTCCAAAGGGGGCAGGAATGTTACATCTTGACAATTTTGAGTTGTTTGCATTATGAGTAGACTAGCGCGAGCCTAAAGTGGACATGAAGTCCTTATAGGGTTAAGGAGAGTATTGATAACTTTAAGCACGTATCTTAAGGTTTTAGAGTCATATGAATTGGTGGAAGCAAGTTCGTCGAAGGATGTGGAATTTAAGTCATGTTTCGGGAAGATTTCGCGTCAATTGAGTTATACCTTGGCTAGTAATGTCTTGAGGGGGAGCTATAGGGCCCCTAAGATGGTTAATGAAGTGTTAATCAAGTACCAAGAAGGTTCCATAAGGATTGGAAGTCAAACGAATCGAAGGGAGCAACATATCAGAAATGGGCAGTTTGACGGACCATTTGACTGACCGTAGGGTGTTTGATGGCTCGTCAAATGGTGGAGCCACCACCGTGAAATGGTCATAGCGAGGCCTGCTTGGCTGGGCTATTTGACGGTACATTTGACGGACTGCAGGAAGTTTGATGGTCCGTCAAAGTGGATGTCAAAATGGCCGACGGGATTTTAAGTGACACTTTATATATTTTGTTTTACCTCATTTGGGTTCATTATTTCCCCAAATCAAATACCAGAGCTCTCTAAAACCCTCTCTCCAAGTTCTTACACCAATCCATGCTAAATTCAAGAGAATCAAGAGATTTAAGTGCTAAGAAGCTTACTAGAATTGTATGAAGCTCAAGTTTTCCTTTAGTGTTGATGTTGGAGACTTCACTTTAGTGGAGTAAGTTGATACAAGGCTTGTTCTTGTGTGATTAAGGTAAGTTTTTACGTCTCTTGCGTATAGTTAAGGTTGTTTGATTGTTGTACCATTTGGTTGAAGGAAGAAAAATGAAAAGAGAGTTTAAGTATGAATGTGAGGATATTATGAGCTATAGGTTAACTTGAATTATGATTCTTGGCATGTTATGAATGTAATCTTGTTGTGGGTAGTAATAATGATGTTGAGGAAGTGTTGTATACAAGTGTATATGGGGTTGTGTTGAAATTGTTATTATGAGTGATTATGAAAAGGAGTTGTGGGGATCGAATGGAGCTTAACTTGAATGATGTCTCTTAATTATGGTATTGTAATAATGTCGTTATTGATTGGGAGTTGTGTTGGAATTTGGTTGAAGTAGACGTAATGGGGAAATCTTTGCCCAATTTTCGCTAGGTCGCTCATCATACTAGTTTGAACTTAAAGGTATCTTGAGACCTAACCTTGGTATGAACTCTCTTGAATGTAGATTTCTCGGGCTTTGGAGAAGAACGTTAAGTAGTTAAGAAGACATAAAGGTATGTAAGGCTAACCCTTCTTTCTTAAGGCATGATCCCATTGTTGTATACCTATACGTGAAATTCATAATGTCTTCCATGATGACTCCCTTCCTAGAAGCGCTAAAGCTCATAGTTCTTGATACTCTCATGATATCATTGATCCCATCCTATCATAGTTGATCCTCTAAGGAAAGATACAGTGATAATGATGATGATGATGTTGCTTTCACTTATGTAATCCTATATGTGTATATATATAAAGCTATGTTGTGACACCGAGCCTATATGGCCGGGTATGATATCTATTGTGCACATACCACTGATCAGTTGGGTATGAATAATACCGAGTCCCATTGTGGCCTGGTACGAATAACACCGAGTCTCATTGTGGCCAGGTATGTTTCACATCGAGTCCTGAAAAGGCCGGGTAAGTTATAATGATGATGTTATTTATATATATGTATGTATACTAGTTCCTGGACACGTGCGTTGCACGTGTGTTCCAATTTTATAAGTATATTTTCTTGAAACGATAAGATAATATTAAAGCACACGTGTAATGAGTAATATTACATTCGGAATAAAGTACAAGCTGAATTTGATAAATAGTTAGCCTACTCAAATGACTTGGTTGGTCAACACAAATATTATGGATTGTTTACACTTGCAAAATTGGACAATTAAATTTAGTTAGGTAGGTGTGATGTTTAATGAGATAAATTTTGACGTAATTAGGTGCCGGCATATGATATGATTGGACATAACCTAATACTTCCATATAGATAACATTCTTGATTTATGTTTTATCCTGACATTTTATTTGCTTCATCATGACTATGACTCTTATTATTAACACTATATTGATGTTTTCAGTTGTGCTCGCATCTCAAATTTTCTTGTTGTTTCATTATGGCATAAAAGCCCATTTAAGTTAAGATGATAAATATAACAAAATATTTAGCAATAAAAACCAGATTTGGATAGATCTAGAATGGGGAGGATAGCATGTTTTGTCCAAATTAGTTCCTTACAATCATAAACCAAAGCGCATGTTGAGTCCTTTCTTTTCTTTTCTTTTTTTTAGTTTTTTCTTGAACAATCCTATATTTGATCCATTAAAAACACAAAAATGAAAAGAGAAGAAAATAATTGTTAAATTAGAAATCACAAAAGAAAGAGACGGAAATATCCTTTGACCAAAGATATAGTGAAGATCATATTATACTAACTAATTAACAACAAATTAAATTAGGCAGAGTTTTGAACCCTTAATATATACATTCTTTTTGTATTTACACCTCATCCTGTATTTTTAATGATTTTCAGTCTTACTTATATATTTTCCTACAAAAATATCCATTCTTTTGTTATTTGTTACGGCAAAATGTTAAACATACAATTCAAATATCCCTAAATTGATAGTGTTAGAGATAGTCGCATACCTATTGTTCCGCCGGCATTTGTTTGTGTGTGTGAGACTATATTACCCATCCGCCATTTGTGTGTGTGTGAGATTATATTACCCATCAAAAACTCATTGGTAAGGCTCTTTTTTAATTTATTTAATTAACAGGTTTTCTTTTTAATGTTTGTCTTGTCGTTGATCTTAAAAGATGATAGCTTTATCGCGAATTGCTTTATGCTACTGTTTTAGGCTTTTATTTAAAAGTAAAGGATGAGTGGAGATCACATTTGAGTCAAGACAAACCTCTAGCACCAACATCTTCAATTTTGATTGACGAAAAATCTCGACACCATTGATCTGCAAAGGGTTCACTCCCACTGCAAAAGTGCAAAAAAAAAAACACATTTATTTATATTAATATGTAATAACATTTGCACAGTTAATTAACATTAACACATAAGAACAAAGCTAGTACTATTATTTATCAGATTCCGAAAAAAAAAAATTAGATATATAAAACATTATGAGATCTATTTATCTGAAGAATAAAATACAAGGATGAACGATGAAAAAGAAGCAGAACCAATATTGTTTCTGCTAGGAGAAGGAAAAATGGGCAAAGTGAATTTGGTGATCTGATGTTTTGATGTCAACATATAAAGGCTATAATGATTATTATAACCGAGTAGAAGCTTAGAGGACAAATCCAATCAAAATTGGAGCGTGAAAAGTTTGTCTTCTACAATGCCATTAAGAAAATATGGATATGTATAGCCTATATTAATTACTGGAAGATGAACCAATTCATCCACCATTCATCCACCATTCATCCGGTTCAATGCATTTGACATTATTAATTTAGTTTATCAATAAAAGTTTTTTCTTAAATATTTATTAGATTAGATGTTTAGTCTTATATTACATTTTAATTTACAGCAAGGACAAAATTGTAATCTAACTTTAAAGATTGAAGCTTCCCACTTTTAGTATAATATGATACATATGTATGGAAGGTCTTCTTTAGAGAAAAGGTAAATAAGTATGACGTAACGTCTCAAGAGGTACAAATGGTTCTTCTATCTTATGCTATCCTTCATGTTTTTATCATGTTATTACTTATGCCTTACATACTCAGTACATTGTTCGTACTGGCGTCCTTTTGTTTGTGGACGCTGCGTCATGCCCGCAGGTGACAGGGAGAGAGACTCGACCCTTAGGCTGCTTTATTAGAGATTGTCTAGAGGAGCTCCATTTGATTCGGAGTTGCAGCCATTGGTACTATTCTTTTGTGTATTTATATGGGCACGGCGGGGCCCTGTCCCGTCTTTATGATGTTACATACTCTTTCTAGAGGGTCATAGACAGTTGTGCATAGCTAGATTTCTCTCAGCCTTGTCGGCTCATATTTTGTATATCATTTTGATAGCCTTGTCGACTTATGTATATATATATGTGGGCATAATTGATGATGTTGATACAAAAGTGCCTTAGTCCAATGAGATTTGTATTATTGATGCATAGGAATTGCGAGTTAGCCATGTGGCTCACCTAGATATAATTGTGAAGGTGCGATGAGGGGTGCTCAGTGAGGTAGTTCCGGGTTCCCGTCATGGCCCTCCGGTTCGGTCGTGACAAAAGTGGTATTAGAGACGTTCGTCCTAGGGTATGTCTATGAGCCGTGTCCAGTAGAGTCTTGTTTATGGGTGTGTTGCGCGCCACACTTATAAACAGGAGGCTGCGGGAATTTAGGAATGAATGACCTTCTTTTCTTCAAAGATCGTGCGATAGAGCCTTGATATAAGAGTTTTTCTTTTCTTAACCGTGTGTTATGTTTTTCAGCGAACATCAAACTTGGGCAAAAGTGGGATTGGGCCTTAGCCCAATCCTTGTATTTGCAGAGAAATGACCCAGAAATGCGAAGAAGGGGTTCCCAAATGAAAAGATAAAGAATCAATATCATGTATATACATACTTAGACCAATATTTAAACAGACCATCGAATTCAAATAGAAAGGGCTTCCAAAATAGTACAAAATTCAAGCAAACTTCAACCTTTAAACCAAGCCAGAGATGGGGACATATCTATGTATATCCATGGTATACATGATCATACACATCCATAGAGATTTTTGAATGGTCAATTATAGGAAAGCTCTTACCCCCATTATTCCCGATGCCGCACAAGATCCAAGGGGTTTCTTTGAACCCCAGGCATGGCAAACACCGGGGAGGGCTTAAGCTTGATCCTTAATGACCACTTAAACCTCCCTATTAATGTATTGGATAGGAGTAAACCATATGATATACATATACATGTCAAACTGCCTCGGTTAAATTCCAGAAAAAGAAAAAGAGTACTTAAACTTGTAATGCAAAACAGTATATAAAGGTCAAGTAATGCACATGGGACTAACATATAGACAGCTTAACACCTTAACATGTCATTATCTCACAAGAAACTTAAACAGGGGACAAACATGACCCTTCAATGAGTTGCTATAAAATAGTGTAAGAAAGGAATACAAGTTATGTTGCACAAATGTAGGCATGGTTTTAACAAAGAGGAAGACAACAATCAAACAACTATTATGACGTTTAAACATGATGAAGCTACATCCCCTACACCAGAATCCCACATCATTTAAAGACTAAGGTATAAGTTCCACCTTAACAGAGGTCAATACCATTTGTAGAATTAATGAAAACCAAACCTTGCATTAATCAAGCTTAGTCAATACCATTCGCACAATGACCAGCTCACTATACACAAAATAAATGACATTTAGATAACCCACCCCAAAACAGGTTCGACAAAAAATGATCTTGTTTTAAATTGGTTTCCTTATTAACATTTGAGACAACTTTCCATTAAGTTCCCTATGTCACTTATGATTCAAGATTAATATATAAACAGGACAGATTGTGGCCATATTGAGAATTACTAGAACAACAACAAACAAATGACCAAACATCCTTTTCTATAGTTTAGTTAAAGTGTCTAACTTATCTTTGATAAGCATTCCACAAGAAAGCAAGGTTAAGCCTCTCTATTCAAAATATAGACTAAGTTAATGGGCATATTCACTCAAGAAAAGAAAGGAAAAACATGTCAACATTAAATTAGACAAGCAAGAGTGATACGGGTGATTTTTTTTTATGTCATTTTCAACAAATGTCTCATAAACTAAGTCAACGACACATGATATGCCCATTATGGATCAACTGGACCAACACAAGAACTATACTAACATGATTCACGTTTTAGACTGATCATGAGACTAACAACATACCATAATCAACTAACAGTGTACTAAAAAACACTATCATCCAGCAGACCAAAGCAAAATGACATAAACAAGGTAGAACATCCTAATCACTCATACAAACAATAAATTACAACAATAAGCTATCATAAAGAACACATAGCACACACAATATAAAGAGAACAAGAGAAAGGGGAAATTACCTTTTTAAGGCACAACCTTGAAGAGATTGAACCTGGAATCGACTCCAAATGCTCCAAACCAACAAGAACACCCAAGAAAAGATTTAAAAGAAATTTTAAACTCACTGAAAATTTTAAAGGTTTCAAACAGAAGCTTAAAAAAACCATAGATATTCTCATTGTTTTTGCAAGCTAAAATTTTTAGATTGCTCTCCTTTTTTCTGAAAAAATCTAAGACCCTATTTATAGAACCCCCTAAACCCTTAAGATCTCAAATCACCTGATGTGGGACAATCCTCCAAGTTGGGGATTTTCCTCACACTTTGGTGTCAGAGGGTCAAGATTGGGTCAACTATACATCAAGGGTCGAGATTCGACTAACTAAACCCAGATCTGAAAAGTTCATCGTGAACCACTAAGATTTCAAAATTCAAAATCGCAAATGAACAAGAACCATTAAAAAGGATTGCAGTGTTGGACCGTTGAACAACTAATAATAATACCAAAAAATCAAGTAAATAAGCTCGTTAGCACCCCATTTGGTCGATTCGTGGTTGTAACGGGTGAAAGCATTGAATGCTTTGCCCTTTGAGGCCATGCAAGACTGTAAAAAGCAAAAAAGGCTTCGCTACTTTCGCAAAAAATGGCTTCCATGACGATGAGAGAGAAGAGACCCATGGAGGCAGCTAGAGTTTCAAAAGGGAAAGGGGAGGGGAAAAGAATAAGGCTCGTTTGGTAGCTGAATAATACAAATGGGGCCTTAGCCCCTTCATTTTACTTTGCACACTGGGCCGGGTCTGGCCCTTGTTGGACTGGACTCGGCCCGTCTGAAAACGGGTAGCCAACATATATATATATATATATATATATATATATATATATATATATATATATATATATATATATATATATATATATATATATATATACAGATGTATTACACACACACACACACATATATATATACTAACGCAACAAAACAAAGAGGAAAGAATTAACGGGTAGAAAAAGACAATTTAATAGATTGATTTGCTGTTAAATTGAAATTAATCAACCAATTAATTTCAAAAACATGACTAAACTTCACAAAAATATTAAATTTAAGGGATGGCCTTAATTGAATTAAAGCATGAATTTGCTACTTTCAATTGTGGCCCTGTTTGGCTAATTAATTGATTATTTCAATTGTAGCCATAATTAAACACATAATAGGCAATTTACAAATATAATCATAATTAATTTATCTAAATCAATTATAATTAATTTTAGAATTGTCCACATAAATTGATTATGCAGCAAATTAAAACTTTGGGGTAAAAATGATTATTTACTTTAATTACTTAATTTCATTGAATTAAAATGGGGGGCAAATACTTGCTGATTAAAATCCTGATATTTGCATAATTAAATAAATAGCTACTCCACACTATTTTTAGTAAAATGCCTTATTAGTCATTGTGAAAAAAAAAATCCAAAAATTTTATTATAGGAATTATTTTATCCAACACTAGAGGTAAAACATTATATGCAAAGTCTATAAAATCATCTTGATTTTTTTTCTAAAAAAAATATTTGTCACCCCATTTAACATTCAGGCACTTAGAGCAATTAAAATAAGTTACAGGAGGTCAACAATTAGGTGTCAACAGGGTCATTCATTCAAACATATGCATGCCAAAATGGACATTCATACAAACTTTGCCGAGAGGGCCATTCATTCAAACATATGCATGCCAAGAGGGCCATTCATACAAATATTTCCAAGAGGGCTATTCATACAAACATATGCATGCTAAGAGGGCCATTCATACAAACATTGCCGAGAGGCCTATTCAAACAAACATTGCCAAGAGCACCATTCATTCAAACATTTGCATGCCAAGAGGGCCATTCATACAAACATTGCCAAGAGGGCCATTCATACAAAAATTTCCAAGTGGGCCATTCATTCAAACATATGCATGACAAGAGGCCATTCATACAAATATTGTCAAGGGGTTCATTCATACAAACATTGCCAAGAGGGCCATTCATAAAAACATTTCCAAGAGGGTCATTCATACAAGCATTGCAAAGAGGACCTTTCATACAAACATTGCCAAAAGGGTCATTCATACAAACGGTGCCAAGAGGGTCACCCACAATAAATCAAATGGTGCCAAGAAGATCACCTACCTTTAAAGAGTCATCCGAGAGGGCCATGCCATCAAAACCGCGCAAGGGTGGTAAAACAATTGCAAGATCAAAAAGGTCATTCAACTCGGACGGTGCCAAAAGGGTCGCTTATTTTGAAAGAGGTCAGCCAAGAGAGTTACAATGATGAAAAGCCACGCAAAAGGGGTGAAACAATTACGCAAGACCAAGATGGTCATTCAATTCAAGTGGTGACAAGAAGGTCACCTCGCCAAATTAAACAAGGTACAATCACAAAGCAATGCAAGGGCGGTGAAAACAAAAACAAGGACCAAGAGGTCAACCACAATACTACCCCGCAAATGGAAGAGAGTTCGTAGCTGCCAAGGAGAGGAGCAGGCGGATCAAACCAGACCCAGATGCATGCGGAGCAAACGTGGAACTTTTTCTTACGTAGCCGGTTGAGTTAGGGTGCCCATGAGAGTCAAGCTCTCCAGCCAGGAATTAGACGATCACTCCACCCCGTGCTCAGCAACACAAATTTAATTTTTGAAATTTGCTTTATTTTGCTTTCTTTTTCAAAAAATCCAGTAACCGATCGGGCACAGACCAAAAAGTGAAAAGGTATTCCCGCATAAGGGATACCTTTTTTTGTCGATTGAGTCCAACTACAAGTGACTTGATTCCCGAGACTAGGGATATGTAGATAGACTCAATACCAGAGAGTCGGTCACACTCCAACAGATCATTCTGGGCTTCTTAGTTTTGACACTGGAAGATTCGAGATTTATTTTAAAGTTTGCATTAGAATTTTAATTAAGTCGAACAACAAGTGCCCTGAATTCTCATAAAGCCCAAAGATATGTAGGAAACCCAATGACCAAGGTCCGGCCAACAAATCGAAAATTTCATTAAAAAAAAAGGGTAGTATTTTGAATTGATCGACCAAAAATCAAGTTTGTCAAATTTTGATGATCACGGATGGACTTACCATCCCCGAACAGCAAATGAGCAGTTGTTGACACCTAATTGTTGCCCTCAAATAATTTTTATTTAATTATTCAGAGTTTTTGAATCACAAACAGAGTGAAATATATAGTTTACAAGTTAAAATAATTTTACAAAATTATTTCGGTGACATTTGCCATATCATTTGTCAAAATATCTTCAAATATATATTGAATATCATCCTATGTATTTTTTTTATATTTTCTATAATTTTTTTCAAGTATATTTTTCTAGATTTTAATCCAAAAATAGTTTAAAACAATTAGTCAATAAATTGTTTGAACTATTAATATCAAAATTGATAGATATTTTTACTCCGTTAAATCAAGAAAATTGATTAATTAAATAGATAATCAATTACAACTCAATTTTATAAGTTATTGGGCTATATTTGTAGTTATTTCCAAAATTAATTAAAAATGAACTTCTGTTAATTGTAGGAGTTAATTGTGGCCATAATCGAAATAGTCAATTGTTTGCTATGTTTTAATTAGGGCTATAATTGAAACAATCAATTTATCTTATGCATTGGTCATATTTGAAAAAAGGCTAATTAGTTTCTACTTTTTAACCTGGCTATACTTGAAATAGTTAATTGGTTGCCACACTTTTAAAATCAACTATTTTTTAAATTAAATAATAGCGCGAATTTTCCCCTCTAGATATGTATATACATGCGTATACATATGTATAAACATGTATGTGTGTGTGTGTGTGTGTATGCGTTGGGCCAAGGCTCTTTTCTTTAAAAAATGGCCAGGCCAAATCCAATTCGGACCTACCCGGCCCAATCCCTTCAAATCTGTACATATACAGACATACTAAACGAATCCCATTTGCATTTTCTCTCAAAGGTTTGGGTAGAAACCCTAGCCATGTCATTTGCTTTCTCTCTCTAGGCATCATCGTGCCAAAAATGTCAACAATTCAGACTTACATTACTTTTTCAGGCCTAGCATGGCCGATTGACCCAAGCATTAAATGCTTGCCTCCTCTCTCCACCATTTAACAACCAAACAAGGTATAACTCATCACTCTTTTTTTTTTTTTGGCTTTTCAGCAAATCTACGGTCAAACAAGGACGTTTCTTAATGAGTTTTGTTTGTTTATGCTCGATTTATATTGGATTTCACGTTTTCACAAGGATTCAAGAGAATTCCTTCACAAATCTGTTTATCCCACATCAAAATTAAATAAAGCTTTAAGGGTTTTGTGGTTCTACATAAAGAACCCCACCCTTCACAGAACACACACAAGTCTCGAAATATAGAGCAAAAAACATCTAAATTAACTAGGGATTTACCATTTCTATTGAATCCTTTAATTAGTTAGGTCTTAGGTCTAAAATTTTGTTTCTTTCTTTGTGGCTGAGTCACGGGTGAGGAGCAAAAAGGCTTCAATTCCAATCTCGTCAAAGGCTGCACGAAGAAAAGGTAAATTTTATTCCTTTTAGTTATTTTTTAATTTTTATTTGTCTGTGTTTAGCATGTTTGTATGTTTATTTAGTTTGATTATAAGTTTGCTAGGTTAGTATAGTTGTTAGCATGTTTATATGCTCGATTAGTCTAATTACTTTTTAATTAGGTATGTGTTAGATTAGTATAGTAGCCATTAGTAATTATAGATACCTGTTTTGTTTTGTTTGGTTCAGCTTAGAGCAGTTTAGTTTCATGTGTAACTAGCATATAAAGTTGTCAGTTGGTTTTAGCTTGAGGTTTTTATTTGATTTATGAATCTGTGTTAACCTTAGTTAATTAGTTTAGCCTTGATGTATCAACAAATGTGGATGCTTATCTTAACTTACGAAACTGCAACAAACATGTTAATTGGCTTAACTGATGATAGCTATGTATTAACATGTTAGTAGATCAGTCTGAGCACAATAGGAAAGTGTTTGAATTGGTGTTTTGAGTTTGGTGATTACTTTAAATCATGTTAAGATGTTAACTTATGTCTACAAAATCATGTTAAGATGTCAACTTATGTTTACAGGGTTTAATTTAAAACCATGAGGAATATGTATCTGCTAGATCAACTAAATTATGGAGAATCTATCTTAAGTACATGTAGGTTTAATCAAGTATATGCTTAGTTAAGATGCAAACCTAGTCTAATTGTGATACCTACTGTTAGCATGTTTATAAGACGACCTGTTAGCTTTAGTTCACCTAAATAATAGCATACTGTGTAAGTGATTATCTCTGCTTACTATGCCTCATTTTGGTTCATATGAGTTTATATATGTCATGAATGAAAGCTCATGTGTTTAATATTAAGCTAACCATGACAAGCATGTTATGTGTGTACAAATCAACCTAAATGATGGACACTTGTCTGGTTGACTCTATTGTAGTGAAGAACCTTTTGGTTCATGAGTTAGTTTTAGTATGAAATAATATGGTTGTACTATTAGTATGTGCTTGAGTACTTGGCAGTCTTCTTGTGTTGATCAAATGATGTATAAGAAAAATGTTGCTATAGCTATTTGTTGGTTGAGAAATATGCTTAAAATTGTACCTAACTCAGTGGACTCAAGGAGTATAAATCATGCCTCAAATGACTACCCCTGGTAATCTTGTATGACTGTGATGTGCCCAGTATGTGTGATACCTAGTTGGTTTTAAAGGAACTTGACTATTAAGACTGGCAGTAATCTTGGCCTATTTTGATCAAACTAAAGTTAAAAGTCAAAGCAGTTAGGGCTTAAAAGATAAAATGTTAGTTCTGGACATGATAAGTTGGAACAAAGTAAATCACTGGAAATAAAAATGGACTGTTTGTGATCATGCTAAGAAAGAGAGGCCTAGGAGGCTGTCACTTGGTTGTGTGAAGATGTAGAGTGATGCCCTAGGTTTAAGAGGGGATGAGGAAAGGATTTGAGTACCCACTCAGCGTAGTACTGCCTACTCTTGACCGATGGGGTTCCTCTCCATTGAATCAAATGTCTATGGGTACTCCAAGTGTTATGTAGTCATAAAAATGACGATTATGTGAGGCTTATATGTTAGAGAGTGAGTTTTGGGCTCATACATGAGTCAATATGTGTCTTCTGTGTGTTTTGGTCTTTCTTTTCTCACTATGTTTGATACTGTACACTGTAATGTTACTGCATTATCCTGTGAATATAAAGGGTTAAAGTGTCACTCCCCTTAGTATCATACTCCATTAGATGAGAAATGGTTGAAGTTTGTTGGTATCAATAATAGGTTTAAAGGTGGATTTAAAACTAAAGAAGCTTGAACTGTAAAAAGATGGTTTGAGAAGTGATAAGGTCATGTGTCATTTGAGTCATCACTTGTGTTTTGCACCTTATTGTTCCTGAGCTGCTGAACTAAATCTCTGAACAACTAAGAATTGGCCCTGTTGCATTCATTTGAAAGAAGAAGTGTGATTTATTTTCCTTTGGTGTGATTCTGTCTTGATAAGGTGTGACATAAAGCAGGACTATGAACCTTGTATCTTTAATCCTTGTCAAACTAAGAGTTCTTTTGATTTAAATATTCTAAAGAAGAAAAAATTTTGATTCATAAAATGACTACTCAATGTGATGACCCTCCACGTCATCATGGCACCTAGGTGCCAATTGGAACTATTTTTGCCACTGTGGGGGAAGCTTATGTGGATGCTTACACAGAGGAGGCTAACATCATTCTAGAGCCATGGAGAGCTTCCTTGGAAAGTCTCTAGATTCTTATGAAAATATCTAGGAAGACTTTCTTGGAAGACCCTATAACTTCATGGATTTGCATAGAAAGTCCTTGGAATACTGTAGTTGTGTATAGATTTATAGAACAGGGGATTATTTGAAAATATGTAGGGACTTATATAATAATTATTATTTGCATATTAGTCCCTAGGTGAGTAGTATAAATAGGAGGGTCATTCATTTGTAAACCATTAAGCAAAAATCACAAGTTCTTACTAATACAAAAAGCTTCCTTTAGCAAATTTCTGTTGCCTTCCTGATTTATCATTCTCTTCGGGATCTTGTGTAGTAATCTAGGTTGACTTGGCATAGCAAGATCGTGAGAAAGTTTTACAAAAACATGAGCGAATTGTCAAGTGTCGCACGTGCGCTTAGTTGGAGACTAAGGATGTGACAACGTGGTAGCAGAGAGAAGGTTACGACTAAGGGAATAACAAATGACAGAGAAATCAACGCTGCAAACACCCAAGCCAACGTCATCCAGGATGCCGCTGACAAGAAGTGACATAACAAAAAGAGGAATGCCGCTAACAAGATCCAAGAAGGTGCGGCCAGAAGTTGTACCAAACGAAGGGCTTAAATTCCAAGAACCATCTACCACTGAGGCTAGCGAGAATGACGTGGAGGTCCTGTCTGAGGATGTCTTGCTCGGTAAAGAGTGTGTTATAAAGGTTAATGCGGGGATGGACGCCATCGAAATCTTTGGCCAACGTCTGGGGAAGGTGAAGGGCGCCCTTAGCGTTCTTGAGGGGCACAGACTTGAAGAGATTGAAAGCATTCGAAATGACTTGGAGGGGCGTATGCAGGCTGAGATTAAGGTAAAGCAATATCACTACCTTAGAGTGCAGACTCATGGAGGCGTTGATTACTATCGATGACATGAAGGCAAAAATAGTGGCTCGACTTAAAGAGCCTCAGCGCTATGGTGTGTGAAAGGAACAAGCAGACGCAAGGACAGAGTTTGGGAACCACACAGTTGGGAACGATTAGACTATGCGGCGCTGTCACGAAGAAAGATAGTCAAACCAACGAGAATAACAACCAGTACATGGACCTCACCATCAATAACAAGCTCGCTCGTGCACTGGTAGACACTGGGGCAACTCATAATTTTGTGACCGAGACTGCAACGCAAAGACTAGAGTTGAAGCTCGCTCCAATTAACGCCGTCATCAAGACCGTGAATCTTTGAGCTAGAAAATGCTCGTGGTGTAGCCAATGGTATTGGTGTCAAATTGGGTGATTGGAAAGGTACGATAAACTTTACCGCTGCTACTATGGATATCTTTAACATTGTTCTGGGGCAAGAGTTCTTTAGATATTGCCACTCGTTGATTGACCACTACCTGTCTCTTGGTCTTGGAGCGAGAAGGAGCTTGCATGGTGCTGACAGTGACTACGCCCCATGGACAGGGGCAAGCACAACTTTCAGCTATGCAGCTTATCAAGGGGCTCAAGAAAGGGGAGCCGTCTTTTATGGAAACCATTGCAAGTTTGGAAGAAGATAATGGTAGCCAAGAGATACTGCCACATTAGATAGATAATTACACTGCCACATTAGATAGATAATTTGCTCGAAGAGAACAAAGATATTATGCGTGACGAGCTACCTAAGCACTTTCCTCCTAAGCATGAGACGGATCACAAGATTAAGTTGGTGTACAAATCGGGCAATGGTGATGTCGTGGCACGATGTTTTAAGCGGAAGAATGACGACATTGACTCATCAGCTTCAGGGAGAATTGTGCATCGCAGGAAGGGGTAATAAAGAGAAATGCTAACATATAGATGGCGGCAAACAACTCAAGAAGACGAGATACCGAGGATGGTATATTGCTTTCGCACGGGGCGGAGGATGCGTGCCACGACGGCTTAAGGGGGGAACTGGGGAAGGGCCCAAGGGGAAGGTAAAAA
>NC_081346.1:58405285-58468739 GCF_029784015.1 Lycium ferocissimum | reverse complement strand
AATATATTTAAATAAATTACTTTAAGTCACTGAAAAAAATTGCATTCATCAAGTGAAAATAAAAACAGAAGAATAAAGAGGAGGAAATGAAAGAAAAAAATAATTTTAAAACAGTTCGAAAGAAAGACAAAGTAAAAAGTGAATAAATGCATTAATGGTAGTAACTCAAAAAATTGAGTATTATTGATATTTTAGGAATGTAAGAAGTTGTATTTTTGTAATTAAAAAGTTAAATTTTTGAATAAGTTATATTTATGTAATTTTTATAAAGTAGTTGTAATCTTTTTAATTACCATTTTAAAAAGTTGTATTTGTGTGAGTTTTTCTTTAAAAATGGGATATGGTTGACCTTCAAGATGACTAGAATGGATCCATAACTTGTAGTTTCAAGAGATATATTTCAATACTTGTATAAACCCATGGCATTTTTATAGAGGAAATATATTTAAAGTTTTCAATAAAAATGATAAGGACAAGAAGTACATAATATTGGACCAAATTTAAGTGGAACTCTAGTTAAAAAAAAAATTATGTATGTTTTGATCCGAAAATAAAGTGACTGAGAAGATTGATATTATGTTATTGCAAGAGAAAGTTTTGGCTACTTCAAGTAGCACAATCCCAAAGTGATTTGCTGTCCAAGTTGTTTCATAAGGAAAGGACACCTAAGCCCCTCTTAATTAGAATAGATAACCATCACTTTTAAGTCCCTTTTATAAGTGTACATAATTTGTACACGTTCACGACCCCCTTCCAACCACCCAAATGATTTTCATCCATCAACATTAATAATTTTTGCTATTCCCTTGGGTGGACCCACATGGACATGTTGTCCCCTAATATTAATCCAAATATTCCTTTAATTAAGTTTTTGTCTCCAATACAATCCAATATTAATTACTTTTTGACATAATGAATTTCTTGATCTCAATTGATTTAAATAGTAATCAATTTTAACACACTTTATATATTCATTACCATGACAATGTGATATAACACTAGTCCGTAGCCTCTTTTGCCGCACACAAAGTATTATTTTCAACCATCGTCATCACACTTTTAAGTCTGAAATCATTTCGGGACTTTATTTTCTTATGCAACAATCTCTTTATTTGCATACTCAACTATGACAGAAATTCTCCAGGACTCAGGTATACTTACATACGTCGAGCGGCTCAAGCCATAGCCCGAAAGCCCGGGGTAAAACATTGATGAAACTTATACTCTCCGATTCGCTTAATCTCTAACCTTCACAACGCTGACTCATCAGTTGTTAAACATAGCATAAATACTTATAACCTCAAAAATAATCTTGTCTTTGAACTTATATTGATTAACTTACGACAAATCCAATGTACAGAAGTACGATTTGTAACATATAAATTGTGTGCGTTGAATTCTGTTTATCTCTTGATTCTTCTCTCCTAATTATTCTTCGTGATTCGAGGGTCGTCAGTGGTGTATTCCTCGAACGTAGGATGATTTGGACCTCATTGTGTTGTATTTAATTGTTAAGAACGTCAGCCATCACTTCAGTAACCATTGAGCAGGTAATGACCCGTTAGGCTGTTTTAGCTAATTTGACATTCTTAACCGTGCTACCCATTTTGCTAGCTTCATTAGAGTGCGATTTAGGCAATCGTGGGTGATTTTAGTGAGGTTTCTTAAGAACTCTTGCAAGTGGTTTGGTGGTTGGGAATCCAGGAGTATTCAATGTGGTAGCAGATAGAAGGATCACTGTTTCAAATGACAAGCCAACAAATGGATCTGACAATGGGGTCTAGGTGCATAATAAATTTGTTGCACTGAATATTGAGAAGGATGATTCTCCTAAAGATGCTGAGGAGCCTGAGAAGGTCCAAGAGACTGATAAATTGCCATCTGAAGTTTTGGTTGAGATTGGAGAGGAGGGTAACACTTTAAATCAGAATAATGCTCAAGATCAGTTGTCAATGAAGAATGATGGAAACAAGGACATTACATGATGGTTCTATGAAGCAAAAGTACTAATGGAGACAAACAAAAGCAATTCAGGTGAGGTTCATGTTGAGAAGAAGCCTTCAGAGGTTGAAATATTAGGTAAAGGACAGAATGGAGAGGTGGAAGACGGTGTGAAAGTGGTTAACAAAGAGGATCTCAATTCTACAATCCCTAATGAAGCTAATGTAGATAGTGGGAGCAATGAGAAGAGTATAGATAATATGGAGATAGTAGAGTCTCACACTTCTGAGTTAGGATCTAGATCTGTTGTTAATGTTATTAAGGAAGTGCTAGATGTGGAGAAGAAATTAGTTACTACCAATGTATCTCCTTCCAAATGGAAGATAGAGTAGAAAATGAAAAAGATAGGGAGGTAGATGAATATCCTGAAAATAAGAGTGATTGTGAAGGTGACAGAATTGAGATAAATGATCCTGGAGGAGGAATGGAATCTTATACAATGATCACTCAATCAACCCCTTTGGCTGAGAGGTAAAGAGATACTTCTAAAGACATTGTTATTAGTTCAATGAGAGCCCAACTATTACAGATTTTAAGTAGAACTCTTTAATGAAGAGGCTGCATGATATAGTGTCACATAATGTAGAAGATATGGGAGGATGTTCATCAGGAGGAAAGGAGAATTCGGCCTGTAATGGGGAAGATATTGGGGAGTCTTTGGAGAGAAATTTAGAAGATGTTAGCAAACTTGCAGGTGTATATCCAAAGTCCATATTGAAGAGTGGAAAAAAAGGTAAAAAGACAGGTCATATGGAACCACATCAACCTACCAGGGCTATGCCAAAGAGAGCTCCTACCTTAAAAAATTCTTTTAAATGATCTTAAAATCATTTATATGGAATATTGTATCAGTAAACACAACAAGCTTTTCATAGGCTACAAATGTTACATAGGCATCATAAATTTGTGTTGATAGCTTTGATGGAACCTTTCCAACAAGCTAGATATATACAGAAGTACCAAAGAAGATTAGGTACGCAGAGGTCAGGTGCAAATTGTAATGGGAAGATCTGTTTTTTTGTGAATGAGAATGTTGATGTAGAGATTATATCAGATACTACACAGAAGATTACGTTGAAGCTGTTTTTGCAAGAGCACAATAGATATCTGGTTACCACATTGGTATATGCTAAATGTAATGATAATGCTAGATTGCAGCTGTGGGATACTATATATCATTTTTCCTCAATTATTGATGTACCATGGATGGTAGGAGGTGACTTTAATGTGGTAATGAATGAAGAAGAAAAAATAGGAGGCACACCAGTATTACCATAAGACTTTGAAGATTTTGCCTTTTGCATTAACTCTTGTGAGTTGATGGAACCTGCGTTCAAAGGAAGTCCTTTCACTTAGTGGAATGGGAGAGCAGGTGATGATTGTATTTTTGAGAGGTTAGATAGAATAGTTGTCAATTCTCAATTGCAGCATTGGTTTGGGAATATAGACATGGAACACCTATCCAGAATGGGTTCTGATCATGCTCCACTCCTTATTTCATTTGGCATTGAATCTCCTCATTCCATCAGGCCTTTTAATTTCTTGAAATTTTGGATAGAACATGAGGGATTCTTAGATATTGTTAAATATAATTGGCCTGTTGATAGTGAAGTTGATCCTTTTTTGAGCTTTAAAAAGAAGATTAAGCAGATTAAAGGGGCTTTATCAACATGGAGTAAGGTTGCTTTTGGAGATATTTTAAAACAATTTATCATAAGGGAGGACATAGTGAGAGTTAAAGAACAATTATTTGAAGAGGAACTTGTTGTGGAGAATACATCAGTATTGCAACTTGCTTAAGCAGAAATGAAGAAGTATTTGCATTATGAAGAAGAATTCTAGAAGCAAAAATCAGGATACACTTGGTTCTACTTGGTTCTCTGAAGGTGACAGAAATACAAAGTTTTTTCACAGTATAGTTAAAGGTAGGAGAAAGAGGTTACAAGTTAAGAGAATTCAAGAATCAAATGGAGTATGGCTAGAGAATGAAGATCAGATAGCAGCAGGAGCAGTTCATTTCTTCCAAAGTCAATTTACACAAGAAGCAGTGGTTTCTGATTATAGCATGCTCAGGTTTATTCCTAGAATGGTGTCTGATGAGTGTAATTTACTATTGTGTGCAATACCATCATTTGATGAAGTTAAAAGGGCTGTGTTTGAGCTTAAAATAGACAGTGCATGTGGTCCAGATGGGCTATCAGGTACCTTTTATCAGACATGTTGGGATGTTGTTGGAATGGATTTCTATAATGTTGTGAGAGCCTTTCATGAGGGATAAACTCTTCCAAAATCCATTACACACTAATTTGGTACTGCTTCCAAAGAAAGACTTGGTACAAAGCTTTGCTGACCTGAGACCTATCAGTTTGAGTAACTTTATCAATAAAGTTATTTCAAGAGTGGTGCATGGGAGATTGGATAGGCTATTACCTAATCTAATATATAGTAACCAATCTGGTTTTGTTAAGAGAAGGAGTATTATTGAAAATGTACTTCTTACTCAGGAAATTGTTACTGATATCATAAAAAGAGGAAAGCCTGCAAATGTAGTTATTAAGTTCGATATGGCAAAAGATTATGATAGGGTATCTTGGGTATTTGTAACAAAAGTGCTGGAAAAGATGGGATTTGCAGGCAACTTTGTGGATCAAATATGGAGATTATTAGCTAATAACTGGTATTCTGTGTCAGTGAATGGGCAATCTCATGGATTTTTTCATTCCACTAGAGGGGTGAAGCAAGGTGACCCAGTGTCACCTGCTTTATTTGTTCTAGCTGGAGAAGTGCTGTCAAGAGCACTAAATTCCTTATTTGAACATGAACAGTATATTGGATTTGATATGACAAAGTGGAGTGCAAAGTTGAACCACCCTTCAAATGCTAATGAAACCATAATATTTGCTTCTGCAGATAAAGCTTCATTAGACTTAATCATGACAGTGTCGAGGGAATATGAAGCTGTGTCAGGCCAGTTAATAAATAGGCACAAGAGTTGCTTTTATATGCATCAGAAAACATCTGTAATTCTGAGTCAAGAAGTGGTGCAAAGTACTGGTTTTAGTATAGGAGAGTTCCCTTTCATGTACTTAGGATGTCCTATATTTCATTCCAGAAAGAAGAAGGTGTATTATAATGATTTGATAAAGAAGGTTAAGAACAAACTTCAGAGTTGGAAAGGTAGACTTCTTTCATTTGGTGGAAAGGCAGTTCTTATTATTGGTGTTTTACAAAGTATGCCATTGTATTTGCTTTCTGCAATGGCTCCTACTAAGTACACTATAAATGAACTACATAAAATCTTTGCAAGATTCTTCTGGTGCAATAAAGAGGGAGGGAGTAGCGGGCATTGGTCCACATGGCTGAAAGTTTGTGTACTAAAGACTGAAGGAGGGTTGGGGTTCAGATCTCTATTTGATATTTCCAATACATTGTTTGCTAAGGTATGGTGGAGATTTAGAACTAGCTGTACATTGTGGTCTACTTACATGTGGAACAAGTATTGTAAGAGACAGATCCCAACTTTAGTGCAATGGAAAGGAGGCTCTCAACTTTGGAAGAAAATGCTTGAAGCTAGAGATAGTATAGAAAAGCACATTTGGTGGGAACCAAGAAATGGCTCTGCCAACTTTTTGTATGATAACTGGACAAACTTAGGCCCTCTTGTAGATGTTATGCCTTCTAATTTTCCAATGGATGAGAGCATTCAGGATGTGGATGAAATGATGATGAATGGAAGATGGAATATTCCAAAATTGCAGTAAACAGTTCCTGAGGATTTAGTAGAGTACATTCTGCAGAATTTTTCTAGAGATGCAGTGAATCACTCAATGGACAAGGCATGGTGGCTACTTACTGCAAATGGCAAGTTCACAGTATCAAGTGCATGGGATAAGCTCAGACAGAGAAAGGATCATAATTAGTTTTTTCAGCAAATATGGACTAAAGGTTTGCAGTTCAAGATTGCATTTTTCTTATGGAGAGTTTGGAAGCAGAAATTACCATGGATGATGTATTAGCCAGAATGCCCATATCTATTGTTTCTATTTGTAGATGTTGTTCTCAGCCACAATAAGAAACATTGGAATATACCTTCTTGACAGGAAAGTATGCAGCAGGAATATGGAAAACATTCTCAGATGCAATAGGAATTCGTGGCCTTTTTGTTCAAGTGAAACAAGCAGTCAAGAAGTGGTGGGATGCAAAATGTTCAGTCAAGTTGAAGCCATTATATCAGGCAGCACCTGCTATTATATTATGGCAGCTATGGAAAAGAAGAAACACAGTTCTGCATGGAAGGACAATGTCTAAGTACAAGGTGCTATATGATATAATCTGAATTTAGTGCAATTGGCAGGATCTGAGTACCCTTGGATGAAAAATTTGTCCAACTCATGCCCTCATCTGGTGCAACAGTTTGAATATTATAGACCTCAGATGATATTTACATTGGTACAAAGGGACAAGTTCACCTCAGGGATGGTTTAAATGTAACAAAGATGGTGTATCAAAAGGAAATCCTGGACCTAGCTCATCTACATATTGTGTTAGGAACAGTGTAGGGGAGTTCATTCATGCCAATGCAAGGAGAATAGCAGATACACATTGTCTTGTAGCTGAGGCAAAAGCAATGTACAATGGTATAGTTCTTGTGTTAATAAAATTGATGCCATTATATGTAGAGACTGATCCATTAACTCTGGTGAAGATAGTTTAAGGTGAATGGGAAGTGCCATGGTTAATCAGTATGGAGGTTCATAATATCTTAGAATGGAAGAAGAAAGGGTTAATACACTTTGGCCATCTCATGAGAGAAGGAAACCAGCTGGCTGATTTTTTTGCTAGCCATTTATTTGATTTTGCAGGTACACTGAACTATAATAATTTTCAAGAATTACCAGTAGCAGCTAAGAGGTTGGTTAACATTGATAAAATGCACATTCCATCATTCAGATTCAAGACAAAGATATACAAGGGAACCAGATTGAAGATCATTTAAGGACCTTGCACAAAATACAGTAATAAACAACTGCAACAAGCTAAAGAGGAAGGAAAAGTACGAGAGAGTTAGCAATAATAGATATAAGAAGTTCAGAAGTGAAGCTCAGTAGGCATGATTTCTATTAGTATGCATTTTCTATCCAATGTGTGGGATTAACTTAATGTTCAGGCTATTGGAAGAATTTGTATAGTAATGGAAAGTCAAGTGTACTGATGAAGTATACAGGATAATGCAGATTCATGAAGTACATGCAGATGAGTAAAGAACAAGTCTTTAACATACTCAAAATCCAAGTTAGAAGGATTTTTCTGAGATTATTGATTTCATAGCACCTGGTGAGAGCTCTAAGGTTGCTTCTGGTGAAATCAGATCAAGACTTGGATAGTTTGTTGTTTTTAGGCTTTATTATTTGTTTGCTTAGACTGCTTAGTGCATGTTTTAGGCACTTTTGGCCTTGTAATTTGATTGTTGTTTCTGTATAGTTCTTTTGTTTATTAAAATCACACCTAGCTCTCTGTTAGCTATTTTGATTAAAAAAAAGTGTTGGGTTGACCAAAGTCAACATCAGGGGTAAATGAGTCTTTTTGAGTTTTTCGTTTATTTCATTAGGTCCGACATATCAATTATAACTTGCTAGAGTGGTTGGTTCGTTCCTTGAGGGTCTCGGGGGTATTTTGGTCTTTTGGTTGGAAAGTTAGTTTTAAGGCTTTTGGGGTTGACCGGGTCAAGAAGACCCTTTTTGGAAATTTTGAGTGTCCCGGTGAGTTCGTAGCGTATTTTTATGCTAAGATGCATATTTGGTTTGTATCCGGAAGGTTCACGAAGAGTCTCAGGATTTCGGGTCGAAGGAGTCAAAAACTAGAAAATTTTCTAGTGCAGCTATCTGGTGTCTTTCTTCGCGTTCGCGAAGAAGGCACGTGATCACGGTGGGTAGTGGACCCAGTAGGGGTCGTGTTCACGAGAGGCGTCTCGCTTTCGCGTAGAACGGATGGGGCTTGAGCCGAGTTGACCAGCCATCGCTTTTGCGAGGCTCTGTCGCGATCGTGAAGAGCAAATTATACCTGGATAGATTTAAAACCCCAATTATAGGGATTGGACCCTTCATTCTCATATTTGTCATTTAGAAGCTCGGTTTTGGGAGACTTGGAGAGTTTTTGCAAGGATCATCATTTGGGTAAGATTCCAACCACCTTTTTATGAATATTCCATAGCTTAGTAAGACTTTTGATGCTAAGATTCTTGAACTTAAGAGAGGTAAATTGGGGAATTCAAACCCTAGGCTTTAATTTAGAAATTCTTCAATTAAGCATGAAATTGCGGATCGATATTGGCTAATTCTTGGTATATAGACTTCATAAATCTTGGATGAACCAGTTTTGGACTAAATTTTCTATTTTGCCCTTCGTGTCTTGGAATCCTATTTTGAGTGACTTTTTGGGTTTGGAATTTAAGTATGCTAATATGGGTATGATTGGATTCCTATGACTCCCTAGAATATTATTTGACTGTCACAACCCAATTTCTCTAAGTCACGCAGGCACATACCATTTCCCACCTCAGTAGGCGAACCCTTTCCCAAATCATCAATTCAAACCATAATAAAGTAAATAGAGCAGAATAAGTAGAAGACTGAGTCATAAATAATCATAAGTGCGGAATATAAATACAATCCCCAAGGAACTGGTCTGATTCGTACAAGAGCAACTAAGTAATGTTATAAAATACAAGTCTCAAATGCTAAACACATATGTCTGAATGGAAGAAAATAAAGACAGGGATAGAGGAGTGTCCGGGCAGTGACTTGTCAGATGCTCACCCTATATACTAGCAAGCCAAGCCTCGGAAATCAGTCTCGGGAAGTGGAAATGAAACATGTCTCAAACTTTACACCCCGAAAAGAAGTGTAGTAAGGTAGCATCAGTACAAACAACACGTACTGAGTAGGCATCATAGGCCAACAAAAGTTAGTTAACATATATAAAGAAAGAGACTGAAGAATAGACATGCTCACAATCAGGTATACACGCCACACAGCCCAAGAGTAACAACTCAAGTACATAAGGATGAATAACCGAATCATAGCCTATGGTAAAGCACCTAAACAAAAGTCTTGCGAAGTTTCCTATGATTCCTCAGAATAACCATAAACGCTAGTACAACCAACAATGTTACTCCGTAACCTCAAGTCTCAACCTCGGAGAAAGTCTCTACTCCTTGAATCCATCAATTCCCAAATATATATTAATAAGCCACACAGCTACCTCAAATTAGTAACCAACCAGGAAATCAATTTTCACTAACACCGTACAATACAATAAATAACCACTATCAGAAATCAGATGTATGAGTGAATGAAACATGAAGGCAATATAATGCAATGATACACACATGCTCCGGGTGGATGATATCTACGTCTCGACAGTTATGACTGATAGGGGACCCGCGAAGTCCATGTACCTAAGAAATGCCCACAACCCGATCCAAGTTATATTTTGCGAACATGTAACCCGATCTAGTCATCATTGCGTTATTTGCAACCCGATCAAGTAGTTTTCCGGAACATGCAACACGATCCAATATATATATAATATATATATATATATGTATATATATATATATATATATATGTGTGTGTGTGTGTGTTGCGTGTTGCACAACCCGATCCAAATATATGAGTATGAATGTATGCATGATATCAATGCCAACAAGAGTATATCAATGACAACCGTGCCACACATGGACAGATATCCAATATCAAGATCAATATCAATTTCTTCCTCTTCACAAGTCAATATCTAATAGCTGAGAGATACGGGTTCACAACTATGAATAAGGTACTAAACATTCATATCAGAGCATCATGAAAGATTAGATTGAGTACACCGCATAATATCAATGAATGATGGCAACATATCAAATCGATCGTGCCACATATGGATACATCTCTCGATATCAATAACAAGACAAGTCTTTTCTCTGCCTAAGACAATACCAATAAGTGAGGAATAGCCATATCTCAATCATGATAAGACGACTAAGCATCTAATATCACATGCGGCAATAAGCCAATAAATCACAATGAGGAAACAAACAAAAATCAAACAACATTACCAACCTAAGAATGCATCCCAACTTCATACCTAAAGGCGTACATGTTTTCTCCAACAATCACTAACCCTATATATGATTCACTAACCGAAGTCTAATCAAAAGGTAAGCCGTAACCTACTTGGATACTGAACAGGTGCCACGAAATAATCCACTTGAGCCTTGCTTTTCTTCTCTGGAGAGCCTGAGAATGATTCATGTCTATCAAGTACGAATTCTACGTTAGAATACGAATCTAAGGATACCCATAATGCCATAGCTTTACCCTAAACCCAAAAATGGACACAAAATAGGCAAACCCAAGCCACAAGGGAGAAACTATAATTTCATTAAAAGATCGGGTTCAATATAGTCAAAATAGTACTCTACTAGTCTAGACGAGTCCAACGATACCCATATTGCTATACTTTAATTTGAAATCCAAAATGAACCCCAAAAGGGTAACCCCGAGCCCGCAAGGGTAAAATGGGAATTTATTTCAAAAATAGTTTAACCATAGCTTAATTACGGTAGATTCAGAAAACCCACTCAAACATCCATCATCTTGACCGTCAAAACCATGATTTACCATTTTTCAACTTTTGGGTTCAAAACCTCAATTTCTACAATCCAAACACAGATATAAACGAGAACCAACAAAAATAAACATGGGAAAATACCAAAATGAAGGCTAAAAACTTATCCTCTCATTGAGAATAGAAAAACACCGTAAAAATCACATCAAACGGAGCTATAGAACTCAAAATATGCTTAAAATACTAAAATGTTCGATTTGTCCATTTAAAACACTGTCCAGGTAATTTTTACTCAATGCCTTCGCAGGACACCATCGACTTCGTGAAGGAAAATTTTTCATGTTGACCAGTCAACCCAAAATTCATTCTTCGCATTCATGAAGAACAAAAGTTCGCACCAGAAACCGGCAAAAGCAATTTGAAGTAAAATGGCCATATCTCACTCATATGACGATGAAATGTGATGATTCTTGTTGCTATAGTTCCAAAATTATGATACGGATATAAGATATAATCGAAACATTGAAAAAAAGGGTTATTTTTCTCAATATGGTACACTTTTTGCTCAAACCAAAGTCGAAATCGAAAACAAACACTGTACAACCCAAACTCATCCAAAACTCATCGGAATCTAAACAAAATCTGTAGACAAGTCCAAAATCATCATACAAACTTGTTGAAACTTTCAAAAAATCGACACAGGGTCATCTTGACCCTATGTTGACCGTGGTCAACTCCAATTCTATAACTTAACTAGTTTCTCAACCAATGACCCAAATCACATCCGAACCCTTCGGGAACCAAGACAATCACTCCACTAAGTCATAAATCACACTCGAACTTAATGGAGCTGTCAGAATTTGATTATGAGCATATTTACCCAAAAGTCAACTTTTGGTCAACCATTTTTCACTTATTCAACTTAAAAACTGCTAAATTCCTCAAAATCAACCAAGACTCATTAACCACCTTGGGGACCACTCCACTAATTCCCACAAGTCAAAAACACTACAATGACACTGGGGAAAGGGTCAACAGGGGTAAAAAGGGTAAAATGCCTAAACAACCAAATAGGTCATTACATTGACCTTAATGAACCTGATTTTCCAACGAAATTATGAATTTGAACCTTGGGGTTTAGAAAGGGGTTTTGGGTGGACTTTCGAGACTTGAATTTTCTATAAGGCTTATGGGTATTGATTTACTCGTATTCTTACGCTTATTCTGTGTTTGAGCAGATTAGGTACATTTGGAAGCTCTATGGATGGGCAAGGCTCTACTGTGATTCGTTGGACTTCTTACTTAGCATGTTGAGATTGTGAAACCTTAACTTAAGCATTTTGGTTGGTTAAAAATTGAATAATAAGAGGGGATAATGGGGTATCATAAGTGGGTTTCGATACTCGCGAGGTGACGAGCACTTGTATCGGATACCGGTGTCATGAAAAGGTATTTACGTACTTTCAATTGTATAGTCTAGTCTGAATACCATGTTTTGGGAACTAGCTGGTAGATTATATTGATAGCATTTGTGATTGGGAAATGAGGTCTCTTATACTTATTGTTTCTATTCTTATTACCTATTTTGTGTGTGATTATGTGCTTCTCATCACTCCTAATGCTCGTTTAAAAGTGGAAAAGAGCTAAAGATTGATTCTTTATTGCCTAACAATTGTTTCTTATCATGTTGCATGCTTTATTCATTTTTAACATAGTATCTAACATGAATTGAAGGTACTAGTGAAAGGTCCGATGGGAAATGATTGCCGACGGAGTAATGATGACATTTTGAGGCAGATTGCCTATGTGACAGATAATATGGGCCCAAGGGGCCCAGTATTGTTATTTGGAAGCCTAAAATGGCTAAGACCCTATGTGATCTGGGACTCTAAGGATGGTGGGTTTGTCAGATGGACCTCGCAAGTTCCCCATCAGTCACAATTCATTAATGTTATAATGTGTGTGTACCGGGAGATAGATACAGGCCCTGCATTGCATTGCATTTCACATTACATCATTCCATATTATCTCTTTGACTGTTATTGTGACTTGTTGAGTTGTTTGTTTAGACTTATCCTGATTGATCATTTGGAACCTGGATTGGCTGGTGGTTTAGAAGCTTCACTTAGGCTTATAACCGTAATTGGAGTAGTTTATTATGATTATCATTATTATTGTGACTAATAGCGGTTAAGTGTGGAATTAGTAATCGCAGGCCAACCCTTGTCTCCATTTTCGTTAGGGTCGATCGATAATGTTGCTGAGTACCCGTTATTCTTTGTACTCATGCTACACTTACTGCACTCTTTTGTGTGCAGATTCAGTGCCTAGTACTAGTGGTGCGGGAGACTATTCAGCTGCTTGTTGAGGAGGCCTTTCTTGTGAGTTTGGGGTGAGCTACATGTCGATCCATAGTATCATATCTTCTCCATCTACCTTCATCTTTATGTCCTTATATTTCAGACAGTGTATTAAGTACTATTTCAGACTTGTAATCATATCTTAGAAGTTCTTGTACTTGTGACACCAGATTTTGGGGCTTGTAAACGCTTTATTATGTTTTTTATGGCTATCGACTTATTGAGACTTTTAACTAACTTTTATGATTTCTTTTATGCATTCAAACTCCTTATTAAACTGTTATAATGGGTTGTGGATGGCTTACTAACGTAGTGGGAGTTAGTGCCTTCACGACTTATTAATTTGGGTTGTGACAACTTGGTATCAGAGCTTCAGGTTAATCAGTCTCACAAGTACAAGAATAATGTCTAGTAGAGTCTCGACGATAAGCACGATGAGCTCCATATCTATCTTCGAGAGGCTATAGGACATTTAGGAAAACTCTTGTCTTTCATTCCTTATTATGTATATTTGACTCTCATAGGTTCTAAAGGTTTCTTTATTTCATTCTCGCAAAGATGGTGAGGAAACGATCATCTGCTAATGGAGATCAAGAGCACGCACCCGCACCCACTGCTCCAATTGCCCATGGGAGGGGCATGGGACGCTGTAGAAGGAGAGAAAGAGCTAGAGCCTATATTATGACACCAGCCAGAGGCTGAGCACCAGCTGCTCAGGCCCATGCTAGAGATGGTACTTCGAACCCAGAGGAGGTTACGAAGGAGGAGCTGGTTGTAACAACTCCTTTGGTCGTTCTGGCCCTTTTGACCCATTTACCCCCGTTGACCCATTCCCTAGCTCCGTTAGAGTAATTTTAACCCGCGAGGATGGGTGGCATGATTCTCGAGGTAGTCGAGAGAGTCTTGATGAGAATTGAGGAAGTTAGAAGCTTTTAAGTTGAATAAGTGAAAAAGAGTTAACCAATAGTTGAGTTTTGGGTTAACGAGTCTTTTTGGGATTTTCGTCGGTTCCATTAATTACGGGGGGTGATTATAACCTGGTAGGGTGTTTGGTTTGATTCTTGAGACACTCAGGGCGTCACACTCGAAATCAGGAGACGCAGGCACCCGGCGCCATACTCGTCCCGAGCGTGCCACTTTGTAACTATAATTCTGGAGGGGTAGCCCTCAACTTAGGCCGACGAGGCCTACCTGCAAGAAGACAATACCAACCAAGGCCGACAAGGCCGTATCCTGAGTCATCTGAAAATAATATCTATCTTATCTGAAGGGTAACACAGCCCAAAACATATATACTTAACTGTAAAGGCCGACGAGGCCGCCATGAATGTCTACAAATAACAACATCATATGAACACATACATGGGTCAGCAAGGCCACAATACTGACATAAAAAATATACAGGACTAGTCTACAAGCCTCTAGAAATAACAGAACTGTAATATGGTTGGGACAGGGCCCCGATCAACCCATAAAGTCTGTATCTATGAAATGGACTCCAAAACTTAGACCTGGTAACTCCGGATGTGTGGAGCTTACCAGTCAAGGTGATGTCGGGGGCTATCTACTTGGAAGGTCTATCTGGCTGTTTATAGGACCTGCAGGCATGAAATGCAGTGTCCCCGCCTAAAGGAACGTCAGTATGAAATAATGTACGGGATATACTCACCTGATCCAACTCATCATAATACAATATAATAATGTCATAGCTAGCCGGCCACATATAGGACTCGTTGTATATCTCACTGAATAAGTGGTCAAGCAACTGTAAAATCTCACTGACCGTAAGGAGAGAAAAATACAAAATCTCACTGACCATAAGGCCAGGAAATAGTATCTCTCAATGACCAAGTGGTCAGGCAATATCTCTCACTGACCGAGTGGCCAGATAACAATAATATATCACTGACCAAGTGGCAAGGCTACAGAAAATATATGTATATGATGCTACATACTATGTATAAAAGAATATGCATAAAGCACCGCAGCGTCCCTCTATCTTTTTGAATAACAAGGAAGGATATGGAGCAGATAAGAGTCCCTCAGAAGAAATAATATAAGCACTCGGGAAACTGTAACATCACTAAGGACAGGATATGTACGATGTGTGTTCCCTTTTAACAATTCATCTAACTCTTACTAATTATGGAATCATGTCAAAGAAAGAAGGGATAGCCATTATATACCTTCTGTCGTCAAAACGCACTCAATAACGAACTCGTCTCAGCTAGTGCTTTGACCTATAATAATGATAGTATAAACATTAACTTAGACGAACACTAGTATATTGTGTATATCAAAATGATAACTAGTTCTAAAGAGAGTCGGGTAGAGTTTCCCCCATTTCTCTTTCTCCCTCAAGTCAACAACAACAACTAGAGCATAAATATATATCCTTTAACTACAAGTTTCCAGCACCTCAACACGTTCAAGCAACCCAACAACACAAAACAACAACATTCAATCTCACGTTTACGACTTCTAGTCGATGCCTTGCATGTTTTCAACCATCAAACATCTCAACCCTTTCTTCAACCTGAAGCAAGCTACAACTCAATTACAACATAGAGCAACCGAGATTTCTTAGCACTACTTTCTTTATGACGGTTATTTGATGTTATAATCACTTGGATTTAAGTTCAAATGATGTAGGAACTTAGCGAGGACCTTAAGGGAGTTATGAGTTCTTAGGATCTGAAAATATGACATAAAATGGGGCTCCGCCACTTCATATATGCTATGAATGTTCCAACACCTCACTTAGGCTTGTCGGGCGAGCCTTATAGCGACCTACAACCTCACTTTGGAGCTCGATCAGTGAGGTCTAACTTTTGCCCAAACAGTTTGTCATAAAACACACATAACTTCCTACTCTGATATCATCTCGACGAACGGTTTGTTGCCTTGAAAAATAGACTCAATGAACTTCAATTTGGAAAGGTAATGCACTCCATAACTCTTTATATACGTGGAGATACACCCATGGAAAGTTGGGCCAAATCCTGCCGTAATTCATTACCAAACGTAGGACTTTGACGAAACTTAATCCTTTCGATTCGTTTAACCTCTGACCTTCACGACACTTACTTAACACTTGTTAAACATGGTTTAATCACTTTTAACCTTAAGGATAATCTCACTCTCCAAGCTTACATCAGTTAACTTATGATAAAACTTAACATACCAAAGTACGAGGTGTAACATCCTCCCCCCTTTAGAAACATTCATCCTCGAAAACTTTTTAGCGACTTGTAAGAATTTCGCAGTTTCCCAAAAGAATCGTACTATCCCTAACCTACCATGTAGCCGTAAAAACACAACATAAATGCCACACCGGGCCACAATAAGCAATAATAACTCTATGAACCCGTACGACCATCAAATAGTAAATTTAGAGAACATCTAAAATCATAACTCACCTCTTGAATAGTTTTTTGTGTTTATAAGTGTTGTTATGTCTCAATCTGAGCATCATCTGATCATAAATAGGGAGAGATTATGTTACACCTGGAAAAAAATTTATGTCATCGTATGGTAGATAGACTAACGCAGGGTAAGAAGTATATGGTGTTTATATAATTAAAAAGTGGTATTTAACGGTTCTAATTAAGATTCCAAAGACATTTGAGGCAAGAGAAGAAAGTTCATTAAAGAATGTCAAGCATAAGTCATTTTGAAAAAGGGTTTGCAAAGTATCGAGCTAAGGTTGACTTAATAATGTCTTGAGGAAGAGTTATAATGCTCCTTAGATTGTTAATGAAATGTTAAACAAGTGCTAAGAAGGTTCCATAACGATTGGAGATCAAACGAAACGATGGAAATAATTTCAAAAAAGTGGAGTTATACGATCACTTATACGGTCTGTATAACTTTATACGGTCCGTATAAGGGTCCGTATAACCCAACATAAAATATGATTTCCCTGATAGTGAAATACGGTTACTTATACGGATCGTATAATGTTATACGGACCGTATAAGTGTCCGTATAACACTTGACGGGCTGCGTATTTTTCAAGTATAAAAATGTGATCCCACTTCTAAAATTTCATTCTTCCAACTTATCCACTTCTGTCTAAGTCTCTAGAATATTCCACCCACTTCATTTACAATAATTCAAGGGAAATCAAAGATCAATATCATCAATTCAAGGAAATCAAGTGCAAGGGAGTTCTCTAGGGTTGTTAGAAGTCAAGAATCTCTTTGAAGTTGAAGTTAGGGTTTTCTCCAAGTGAGGCAACTCCATCCAAAACCCATTCCTACACAATCAAAGGTGAGTTTTATGATCATTTCATATTATTAAGAATATTGAATGGTTGAATAACTTGGATTGAGGAAGAAAGTAGAACATGGAGTTCCAATATGGAAAGTGTGATATTCTTGAATGGTAACTTGACTTGAATCATAATTCTTGAGATGTTATGAGTATAATCTTGTTATAAATGATATTAAGAATATTGGAGAAGCATTATTCGAGAATGAATATGGTGTTGTGTTATGGCCATGGTTATAGGTGACCTTGAGAAGGAATTTTGAGAATTGAATAATGTCGAACTTGTCGAAGTTATTGAATATGGTATTATGAATATTGTTATTGATATTTGGGAGTTGTTATATCATATGGAGGAAGTAGTAGGAAAAAAGAAAATGCTGCCCAATTTTCGTTAGCTTTAGCTTAAGGTTAAGTATGTTTCCGATTATCTAATCCTAGTACAAATTCTCTTAAATGTAGAATCGTGAACATTGGAGGAAAGAGTTTAATTGATAAAGTTGGAGAGACATAAAGGTATGTGAGGCTAGTCCCTTCTTTATCTAAGGCATGACTCCTATAATATGACTTTCTTTAACTTTCCATGATGTCCTCCTATTCCGGAAACTATGAGTCTATGACTATTAAGGACTACTCATGAGATAAAGATAAGAGATATGTTATGAAAATGATCAATGATGACGATGATTCTAAGTCTAGAGATTCCAAAGCTTACAATATGATATTCTTATGAAGTTAATAACCCGCAAATGATTCTTTAATGTTATTCGTTGTTGCTAGACTCACCTTATTATGCTAGTTCCTCCAAGGTGAGATATGATGATCATGACTACTCCATAACGGAATCGGGGGTTCTCGACCTTACGTCACCCTGATAGAGTTATCGCTTGTCCTGAAGTTTTTATGCATGCTTCATGACAAGTATATAATGACGAGATTACACTATGCCTAGATGGCCGGGCATGACACCGCTAAGACGGGTGGCTTATGTCTACACCGTGCCTAAATGGCCGGACATGACACCGCTAAGACAGGCTGCTTGTGATTACACCGTGCCTAGATGGTCGGACATGACACCGCTAAGACGGGCAAGCCAGGATTACACCGTGCCTAGATGAGCCGGGCATGACACCGCTAAGCGCAAAGCCGTTTATGATTACACCGTGCTCGTGAGGGCGGGACATAACGCCACTAGTAGGAGGCGTGTGATGGTAACCCGGACGCGGGTTAACGATGACAGTATATTTGATATGGCATAATACGTGTTTTCCATTAAAAGCTACAAAAGTTATATCTTCGCCTTATGTTTCATCATTTCTTTATTATGTTGGTATTATTCATGCCTTACATACTCGCACACTTTTAAATGTACCGACGTCTTTTTTTTTTTTTTTTGGACGCTGTGTTCATGCCCACAGGTAGATAGGGAGACGGTGCAGACCCGTAGGAGCTTATCTTATCAGCAGGTTATAGGAGCACTCCACCACTCCGGAGGTGCTACTTATGGTCATATAATTTTGTGTATATATTCGGGTATGACGTGGTCCTGTCCCAACCTTATGACACAGTACTCTAGTAGAGGCTCGTAGACGCGGATACGTGGGTAGTTGGTGTCTTATGGATAGATTGGTGTATATTTTGTATATCATTTTTGTAGCCATGGGGGCTTATGTATATATATGTACGTGTTGCCTTCGAGAGTATATGTGTTCAGGTTGGGCACGATGATTAGTATTATGAGTGGTGCTCGGTAGTCAGCTTCGGGTACCCGTCATGGCCCCCTAGTCGGGTCGTGACAGATTATCTCATAAGCATACAATATAACTAAAACAATCGGTAGCCAATAATAGGGTTATCTGGAACCTCTAATCATAAATAAGCGAGGATATCTAGACTTCATTTCCTTCTGGGCTTCCCATGTTAGCTCCTCGATATTCTTATTTTCCCATAATCTCCTGACGGATCCTTGGTGCTTAATCTATGCTGACTCTAGATTGGAAGGTAGGTATAACTCGTGTGCAACTTGGCCTATCCTACGAACAATCCTGTAAGGTCCGATGTACCTAGGGCTAAGCTTGCCCTTCTTGTCGAATCTCATGGCACCCTTTATCGGTGATACCTTCAAGATCACCCAGTCGTTTACCTGAAACTTCAAATCCCGCCATCGATTATCTACATATGACTTCTTACGGCTATGAGCTGCTAGTAACCTTTCGTGAATTAGCTTAACCTTCTCTACAACCTGCTGAACCAAATCACGTCCTAATAACTTTGATTCACCAACCTCGAACCAACTGATAGGAGATCTACACTTTTGTTTGTATAGGCCCTCATATGGGGCCATCTAAATGCTAGAATGATAATTATTATTGTATGCGAACTCAATAAGTGGGAAATGATCATCCCAACTACCTTTGAAGTCTAGCACACACACTCATAACATATCTTCGAGTGTCTGAATAGCATGCTCAGCCCGCCTGTCTCTCTGTGGATGAAAGGTTGTACTGAGATTCACTTGCGTCTCGAATCCCTTCAGGAAAGATCTCTAAAAATTAGCTAGGAACTGTGGGCCCCTTTCCAAAATAATAGACAATGGAGCACCATAGAGTCGCACTATCTCTTTAATATATAACCTGGCATAATCCTTAGCTATGTGAGTAGTTCTGACCAATAGAAAATGTGTTGACTTTGTAAGTCTATCAATGATCACCCATATAGAATCAAACTTATGCTAAGATCAGGGTAAACCCATGATAAGATTGATATTAATTGCTTCCCATTTCCAAATCAGAATTTCTATAACCTGCAACAACCCACCAGGCTTCTAGTACTTTACTTTGATTTACTAGCAATTAATAGCAATTAAGGCACTGGGCTACGGACTCGGCAGTGTTTTTCTTCATATCATTCCACTAGTAAATCTCTTTAATATTATAATAAATCTTTCAATTATGCTATATTCTTGCTCTTCTTCCTTTCTCATTCGATACTCCCCAACTTATAGATTACCTTTCTGAATTTCCCCACCCATAAAGAGGGTCACGCTCGATTATATCATCTTGACTCATTTTTACTTACATCTCAATCCCAAGAATTGGTACATTCTATAAAGGCTCGTGCATCTTATTTTCGCCAACTCTAATTCTTATGATCTATAGGGGTTGGTAATTCTTTTCATGCTTCATCGATTGTCTCTAGGTGTAACAATCTTCTTTCCTTATTCATTCTTACACATGTATCACAAATGCATTAACTTATCTCAACTCTTTCAATCCTGGGACTTCTTATATACATAACCTTGAATAGTATTCTTGGTTTTGATTTTCTTAAGTCTCTATATGGGGAGCAAATTCTTCCTCTTCATCTCTTCAGTGACACTCTTTACCAATTATATTTATAGAATGAATTTTCTCATTCATAGTAGGCTGAGAGCCCATAGTCGTATGTCCATGTAAGAGCTTAGGCGCTTTTTGAACTGCTTGCATTCACCTTTAATAACTTTCACTTCCAACTTATTATGATAGTGTCGATTCTGAATACTAACTTTAAATGTCGGTATCAAATTCTAGGCTCAACGACTCTTTTAATTTTTGAAATGCTTTATGCTACACTTATCTGTCATTGCTTTTGTCCAAATTACTCCCTGCCAATTCCAATCGTACATCTGCTAAATTGAATCTACATGCACTTAGACTATTCTGCGATGCGTAATTCTATATCATCTAAAGACTCATCTTAAAATCTCTTGGTTAACCATAACTAGGTCTTGCATAGGTCTGTTGCTGGTTATCTAAATTGATTCCTCTTTCATATCTTAGCTTTGCATAACTCCTCTTTGGGCCTTTATCCTCCTGTCTTCCTTTATATCTCATACCAGTCTTTTGAGTCTCAAAGGTTTAGTTACACTTACCGGCAATTTGCATTTCTAGTCAGGGGTTGCTACTGTTTCCATTTTAACACTTGTGCTTGCACAAAAATCTAAAGTCGCAATACATCTGTAGAGTCTGGATAACATCATTCTTATCTGTCATAAATCTTGTCACGCCCCAAACTATGGCCTGGGCATAACACGGCACTCGGTGCCTGACTACATGTAACCGGGCGAAACACATGGCTTGGTGAATCAACATAGGGCATAAACATGAGAGGAATATAACATGAAACATGATGAGCCTTAACAAAACATAAGAAGTCATAATATTTAATAAAATACTTGTATAAAACATGAATGAGAAAATATCGTAAACAGAGCCAAAGATGGCTACACAACCCTGAGCATCTGACATAACTGACTGACTAGTCTATGAAACCTCTATCATGAATCTGAACTATAAAACATACTTGCTGGGATAAGGCCTCCAAAGATACCTGAACTTGCTAAACATGACATGGAAATAAATAAGGATAACACCCCGAATAAGATGGGGCTCACCAACAAGCTGATACGAGCAAATCCTACTAAGCAGATGCGTCGTCGTGTTAATCCATACCTGCATCGTGTAATGCAGGCCCCCGGGCATTAGAAAGGGGACATCAACACATTGAATGTACTATTATATAAAGCAATTGAATAGAATAACATCGCACATGAAGTAAAATGATAAGAGCTGAAGCTGAAACTGAAACCTGGTCATGAACATGGACATGAATACATACATATATATAACATGACTAAAAATATTTGTGGGAGGGAATTAGTATAACTGACATATAACCACCACGTTAACACTTGGCGTCTGATCTCTGCCCGATTAGCTAAGCCGTCATGCACCTTACCGGGGTACAAGACGTGAACATGGCATGAGTGGATCCAAATCCCTCAATGGGGAAAAATATGAAGGTATAATACTAAACATGGGTGGAGCGATCCTTATTCTACACTGGAAAATGTAGTTTCAGGTATAAAACCTTCTCGGTAATCTGTGCAATTCCCAAAGCATGAACATGGATATAGTTGGATGAGAAGCCCATGAATTTCGTAAAAACATTACTTGTATTATAAAATTGATATCTTGTATCAAATCATGGATAAAGATTATATAATATATTTGCATGAAAACGTGTAGACATGAAAACTGGATATTCATGAAAGTGAGCATAATCTTTAATAACTTGCATGTAGGAACCCATGGAACGCAACATATGAGTTTTCATGGATTACGGACGGATTCCCATAACCAAAATGGAAGATTAGGAATACAACAACGAATATATATGTCAAACATGGTAAATCATGGTACATGAACTTAGGGTTATCATGAACTTGGCTAAAAACCCTAGTTGAGTGAACTCTTGCATAATCATGGAAGAACATGGCATGGGAAAGAATAAAGATGTTTCCACACATAGATAGAAGCCCTACATACCTATAATCGCTCCAATGCAACAAACTAAACTGCTTCTCTGACGAAGAACACCAAAACTCAAACTTTGAATCGCTTGAGAAGGATTTACCTTGGAAATCCTATGTTTTGGTTGAAGAATTATGTTCTTAATCATGAATTAATGTTAGAATTACTTAGGAATCGTTAGAGCAATCTTACCTTGACGTGGGAGGATGAGGAGAGGAGGAAAATGACTTCTTAGGGCTTTAGAATGAAGCTGGAATGTCTGATAAAAGAAATTTCGAGTTAAGTGTTGAATTTATAGCATGGGGCATTTTGGTCCCCCAGGCTCGCCGAGTGTGGTCTAAGGCAAGCCCTTGCCTCGCTTTGAGGCGAGCTTGGCGAGCTCTCCTTGCATTTTGGACTTAGACGATTTTTCTCATTTTTTCACTTTTTAGACCCCTACCACGCTGACTGCGGTCTATAGCTTCCCCTGCCTCGCTTTGAGGCGAGCTCAGTGAGCTCCCCTATCCATTTTACACTTAAATAAAATTTCACATTTTTCTGCTCGTCAACAGCGTTCAAGAAATGAGCATAACTCCTAGCACCGAGCTCCATATGAACTCCACCTTATATGGACGGAAAGTTATTTCCACGTACTACAACTTTTATTAAGGAAACTTTTCCAAATTCTTAAAGAATCAAGGGGTTACGAGTTCCTAAAGTAGGCCTGTCAACCATTTTCGCAATACATACAAACTTTCAAATTTTTCGCTAAAACTCTAACGTTATGGTTATAATCTTAGTTCTAAGATATGGGGTGTAACATTATCTCCCTCTTGGGTTCATTCTTCCTCGAATGATGGATCATGGTTAGGAATGCAACTAGATATGGATTCAATACATGAACGTGAGGAAACGTGACATAAAACACAGGGACTGAAATGAAATTATTACATGAAAACATAAACTTGGGGACATAAGGCATGAGTACATGAACATGAGTCATGAGTCATGGATTATTTGTCCTCGAATGATGGTTGTGGAAAGATGTGGGACTAACTCTGGAATTATACAGAAGTTTGACAAAGTTTCCTTTGTAGATAAGACTATCTATAATGATGATAATGATGATGATGATGATTCTATTTCTAGAGATTGCAAAGCTTATGAATTGATGCTATTACGAGCTTAATGGTCTTATTTCATAATTTCCTTGATGTTATTCATTGTTGGCCATCTCACCTCATGATACTAGTTCCTTCAAGGTGAGACATAGTGATGATGATTACTCCATAATATAATCGGAGGTTACCAACCTTACGTCACTCTAATAGAGTTATAGCTTTCACTTGGGCTATCATGCGTGCTATTTGTAGTATATGATGTTTATGGATACATGAGTATGTATATATGGGATATGGGAAAAGGTGAGGTGTTATATACGCATAGCCACCTGATCAGTTGGCATACTATGATATCGTCCCAGACGCGAGATGCCCGAACGCGGGATATATGGATAAATGGATTAGGCCGTTCGTTCCACGGCAATATATAGATATATAATGAGTATATGGATAAATGGATCGGGCTGCACGTTCCGCAAAGAACATATGCTATTATGGATCGGGCCGCACGTTCCGCAAATCATGATCTATATATATATATATATATATATATATATATATATATATATATATATATATATATATATATATATGAATGTAGAAAGGTGTTAAAGAAAGTTAACATGCATGACATCCGCCTTCAGAGGCAATTAGTGACAGGTTATCTCTTATTTCATGCTTTCTTATTTCTTTATGATATTATTATTCATGCCTTACATACTTAGTACATTATTCGTACTGACGTACTTTCTTCTATGGACGCTGCGTTCATGCCCGCAGGAAGACAGGGAGACGGTCCAGATTCCTAGGAGCTTATTCAAATAGATGACTGGCACTCCACTACTCCGAGTCATAGCCTATTGGTATATTCTTTTGTGTACATAAAGGGGGAATAGCGGGGTCCGGTCCCGACCTTATGATTTTCATTATTCTAGTTAGAGGCTCGTAGCCATATATGTGGGTAGTACATGTCTTATGATCTCTTTAGTGTATGCTTTGTTTATCATTTTGTAGCCTCGGGCTTATACATATATATATTATATATATATATATATATATATATATATATATATATATATATATATATATATATATATATATATATATATATATATATATATATATATATATATTGTTCCAAGATAAGTTTTGTCTTGAGAATTGTATTTAATCGTGATGAAGCAAGCTTAATAAAAGGAAAGGTGGGCTCAGGTAGGCTGCCCCGGCACCCATCATGGCCCTCTAGCTGGGTCGTGACATTAGCAAGACTTACCACTAAGAGTTTTCTCCAATAATCTTCTAAAACTGTGCCCAAGAGCTCAATTTTCGAAATAGGAATAAATGATAGACTAAGGGCTTATTTATTACACATTTAATGAAATAACATGCCCCAATACCACCATCGGGCCGCAACGGGCAAGCATAGTCACCGCCCCCCGCGTCCTCTAGGATCGTCGGGGCGGTCTGGGAAGAAATGGGTTCTTCCATCCCCGCGGCCATTCCCCCCCCCCCCGCAATGGGACGACGGGACCCGCACTAGTGCTGCCACGGTGGACACCCGCTACCGTAAACCCAATAATTTTCTAAGTCTCAATCAAAATCCTGCACCACTCCCGAGACCATCTGCTCACATACCACAGACATAGACACACATAAATCACGCTACGAACGTGCCCGTGGTCTCAGAATTTCCAACGGAAGCCTCGTTGACCGAGTCAACCCCCGATACCTCATTACCAACTTCCCAACCCAAGTCCCAAAATGCATCCGAGTGTATTGGGAACCAAATCAGATGTGCACACAAATTCTAAACCACCATCCGGACTTCTCAAAATTGACAGATTTTCAAAAAAATTCCGTTTACCCTAAAGTCAACTTTGGATCAACTCTTTTTTGCTTAAATCTCATATTTCACAAAAAGTCGCCTGAATCTAATCTAGACACCTCAGAAAGCGTGTCAACAGTCCCCTCGAGTCAAAATGAGCTAACGAAGCTTGAAAAAGGGTCAAAACGGCCGAAAAAGCAACAACGACCAAACGGGCCGTTACATTTGTCAAGGGGTTAGCGGCCTTCGTCAAGCCGGCGACTCTGGCGCTAGTAGCTTCTAGTTTTTCTTTTCCAAGGTTATTGAAAGTGAGTTTGCGTGGGTTAAGGTCATGGGAATGATGACAAGAGATCCGCCGATTCGGGTAATTTCGCCGGTTCAACTTCTAGTCGGGGCCACGCGGGTGTGAGTCATTAGTACCACTTTGGCCGCCCCATTCAACAAGACTTCGTATTTTCGACCGTCGTCCCTCTCCGGGCCTAGTGATTCACACACAGACATACTTCTCTAGGTCCTTACACCCTATTCGACGTGTAGGTATTCCGGTCTTTATATCAATGACTCAACCTGGTGTGCCCGCATATTGTTATATGCGTGGTGACTCGTGTCATTTCACCTAAGAGAGTGTCCCGTACCCAAGCGCAGCTAGTCGAGTTCACCAGGTTTCAATTCCACTCCCCAAACCCTCAAGACCTTCGCTAGTAGGATCTTCTGTGCAAGGGGGCATAGACCAAAGCGCAGGCGCTTATCGTCCGGGGAGAAGCGGTCACCGTCCGGCAGGGGCTTCTCGTACGTACCGGCAGGGGAGCCGGGCCGAGTTAGGGGTAGCCGTGGAGGTACACAGTCCAAGGGCGGACGAGGTCATTGTTATGCTTTCCCTGGCAGGCTAGAGGCTGTCACGACCCATTTTAGGATTGTTAGGGCACCTATCATTCCTCATCTTGGTAAGAGAACCCTTAACCCAAACAAATTCATAAACAAGTAAAGAATGAAATACATTATCTTTCAAGATATATTATAATCAAAAGCAAAAGTCAAACCAATATATATAAAGGAAATAGTGGAAGTGTTTACAATAATTTAATAGATACACTGACTCTTTTTCCCATGACCTGGTCTAGACTAGTACAAGAGCGGCTAAGATTTGAACACTGAATACAACAATAAGTCTAATACTCAACCTCCATCTCTAAATGAGAATGATGGAGGCCTTCAAGATAGGCACCGTACATCTTTTGAAAAACTCTAATCAATCAATATCCTGAAAAACTCTACACCCCAAAAGGGGTGTAGCAAGAGTAGTATAAGTACAACACTAGTACTAGTAAGCATCATAGGCCGACCATGGTTAGAATAACATAACAGTAATAGAATCTACAAATAGGCACGGTAGGAAAAACTAAGCCAACAGTACACATCACCGACCACTCGCCTCAACAACTAGAAGATTCTTATTTTCACTAACTCACCCTTAGGGATTAATTTGCTTAACTTACATTATACTCCCTTCTAACTCATCGAACATACAATAGACAATTTGGCTCACGTATCACAAGTCAACTACCATTGCACTATCCATTCTTAGTATCAGGATGTTATCTCGTCGATCTGATATTCATTAGTCGCTTGAATTTAGGAAGCCAACAAGGCCAACTATTATCAAATAGAAGTTATTCAAGATCATGGCCTATGGTTATAGCAACTAAACCTAACTGTTCCAAGTCTCACCATAAGGTAATCATAAACTCACAACGATCTTAGTATTAAAAAATAAGCATGAATTCTTACACACTACCAATCTAATGTATCCTTCCCAATCTCCAAGACCCTATGCATGCATTCTCCGTTTCATCCAACACGTGTATATGAAAATCTAACCGGAGTCTATTACGAGAGGGAAGCCGTAACCTTTTCAAAATTATTTTAATGGACTTGTTATAAATATTATTTATGACGTACGAAAAAGTGTGCGAACATCCACTTAGATTCCATCTTCTATCTCAAGAAAGCATAGCGAAAATTTATTAAGACCGGAAGGTCTAAGAAGAAATAGGATGCATTCGAGAGAAGTAACACCGAGGAATTTGGGAAAAAATCTAGAAAATAGAGATTGGCCCCTCAATGTCATTTCTATATATATACTCATTTTAGATTCTCGATTATTGCAAAAAAAATATTTTCTTTATGTATTTCCACTAATTTCAACATGGTAAAAAGATAGTTGCAAACTTACCTAAGTCAAGCTTAAGTATTACTACCTCCGCATGCACAAGTCATTATTAGCTCCCAACAAATTAACCCATTTAGGAAATAGAAAATGGATGTCTAAGCTAGAACTATAAATGTGATGAATATTTAGTGTTTTGATTGTTATAGATTATTATGGGTTGTGGAATATAAGAGCTATCTTGAAGTTACTAATTGTTCTAGGTTAATCATCACCATATTTTCCCAAAGGTCTCATAAGATAAGAAAAAGAACCTCATTGTTGATGAAAGGTTTACAAAGTATAATCATAAGATGTGAATTGAAGAAGAAAATTGAGAATTAAATTGGGATTGAAAGGATGTTGCTATGAAATGAGATTGGATTTAAAGTGGTTTACCTTTCCAACATTTAAGTCTCTAAAATTTCCCTAATTTGGTCGTTTAAAAAGTTGGAGATGTTGAATAACAATGGATTAAATGATCGAATTCTTTGGGAGAAAATGAATATTAGGTCAAGTCAATAAATGTGTGCTTTGATATGTATAGGGATTCTAATGATTCAATCGCTTTACGCCCGTCAATCGCTGGGCGGCGGTTTAGCGGCCGTATCCGGACAGCACCGTCTAAGCATCGTAGATATTCGACCCCACCGCACAGGTGGTCATTTAATGATTCTATAGTTCCACTTTAGCGGAGCTTCCTCCCGCTATTGCGCCATCGCTATAAGCAGATGAATAATCCATTATGAACGTCCGATTATTTCAATGTGCATTTAGTTTCTCACTCGGCCCAATGACCCCATCCGATATTTCCATCGACATATTCCGCACGATGACGTGGGTCCAACCGGAGTTAGTGACTTGTAAGAGCTCAACGAACTGAAAAGGTTTTATGTTACGTGTCAAGCTTGTACCGAGATTTGAATTTCCCGAAAGTCACGGTAGAATTTTTATTTGCATTGACATTTGATTGGTCATTACATCGTATACCAATTAAACTACCGTTCATTCTTGAATGGCGAGGGTAGGCAAAGGCACAGAGAATGGTATGCACATGAAATGGACTTAGCAGTCGAACTAGCAGAAGTCAAAGGTATTCATTATTTGTGTTAGTAACAAGAAATATGTACTACAACATAATGAAATTAGGTCACTGAAATAGACAAAAAATCCTCGATTGATTTGGAACAACTTATTTTGCAGGAATCTGTGCCAGCCATAAAATGAGTATTTATCAGCTCGAATGATGAAAGGCGCGGAAGAAGTAACACTCACCTTAACTATTTATCAAAAACTACATTATCGCTCCCGTCTGGACTTTATCGGTAAGGATCTTCATACGCGAAATTAACCAATTGTTCGGCAACTTGTAATTTGAGATGGCTCGGCTAATATTTCATGAGGAAATTTGAAAGGGTAATAACTCAAGGAATCAGGTTTTGGTTGATGAACTTCATGGGTGTTGATAAATTGAAATACACCACTTGACTAACGTTAGAATAACACTTACATCGAATATTGCACAGTTAGTGCATAGATTTGAACCATAGAACTTGACCATAGCAAAGAATTTTTGTTTTTGAAAAAGGGTGTTTGGCATTCATCAATTTGGGTGTTGTTTGTTGCTAGAAATTGTTTTCTGTAGGTTGTAAACATCATGCATGCTTGATATCTGCTCGATCCGTACCTAAAAACAAGTTTTTTTTTTTTTGAGTAAAAAATCAAAGTTGAATTCTGAAATTTTTCAGTCTTATACAAAGAAGATGAGACCATGTGAACTTGACCATAGCAAAGAATTTTTGTTTTTGGTTGGCTAGTCAGAAATTGTTTTCTCGACATCATGCATGCTTGATATTCCCGTACTCGTGGCAAAGTTGAATTTTAATTTTTTTCTCAAAGAAGATGAGATCCTACAGTCAACTGGCGCTTTGTGTTGGGAGGAATTGGGTATTGTTGGCACCTAATTTTTGACCTCTTATAATTTACTTTTATTACTCATAGTCCATGGAAAATAAATAAAATAAGCTATGCACCTTAAAGGGTTTAAATAATTTTTATAAATTGTTCAGAATAATATTTTGCTCCTTTAAATTGATGAAAGGTTTTTTCATGACATCAAAAAATTGTTTAGAAATTAATTGGTATTTGTATGACATTTATAAGATACTTAGTTGATTTAATCAAAGAGAAAAAGGGCATTTTGTTTTAAAATAATAATCATTATTTAATTGTTAAAATTGGCAAAAATCAAAATTAGCAAATACTTTATTCCCTTTAATCCATGGAGTTTGAGTAATTTAAATAATTGATTATTTCACCCCTTTAATATTTAATTTTGCTTAATTGTGTGATTTGTCAAAATTTATTTATAATTATCTATAAAAAATTTAATTAGTTAATTAAGTGGTCCTTATTTTGATGTTTAAATTAGTTAATTATTTTTGTTATGGCCACAATTAATTTGACCAATTCATGGTTCAAGGAAATGGGGTCATTTTTGTAAAATTAGCCTCTTAATGACCTTCATTGAAATAACCAAATTCATTGGCTTAAATTAATCAAGGTTATTGATGCAATTTAATTTTTAAACCTGCTAATTAGGCCAAATATGGCCATAATTGAAATAACCAGCTAAATTAAATCAATTAAGGCCAAATTTGGCCATAATTGAAATAATTAGTTGGATCAGAATCCATTAGGGCCATGTTCGCAATTTTAGGCCCATTAACACAATTTGGCCAACTTTTAAACTATTTTAATACAATATTTATGTCCTAATTTTATCTATAATTAAAGTATCATCAATTTTAATCTTTATTTAATTATCTCTTATATATGTACCAGGTATATATATATATATATATATATATATATATATATATATATATATATATATATATATATATATATATATATATATATATATATATATATATATATATATATGTAGACACACACACACACACACCAGGTATACGTATATATGTATACACAAGATATACATATACATGTATACACTTAGTATACATATATATGTATATAAAAGAAAGGGCTTTTAATTTCTTGAGGCCTGGACCAAGTCCAGCCCAACCAGGCTGCGACCCGGCCCAAACCACTTAATAATGTTAAAGGGCTATACCTCCCCCCCCCCCCTCTTTCCTTTAATTTCATTTTCCCCCTTTCTAAAAAACCCACCCCCACACCGTTTCTCTATCTTCCTCTTCAGTGTAACCCTAATCGCCGCCTCATGTTTCCCTCTTCTCTCTCCGCCAAAAATGGCAAAAAGACAGGGTCTAGCAGATGTACGCAGCTTTTATATGTCTATTGTGGTGAAAACATTTAATGTTTCACTCGAATTCACGATTTTTAATCCAAACATGGTAATGAATCATATTTTTGCTTTATTTTACTTTATTATTTTGTGATTTACACGATTTGTTATTGTACCTTGCTTGATTTCCATTGGTTGGGTTTGAAAAGTTTGGATCGAACCAAATGAGGTTCAAATCTGGTCGTTCATATGTTTGAGAAGTCATTTGAGACGTAGATTCGATTTGAAATGTTCATTTTTAGAGAAATATGTTTGTCCCACATCGAGGGTTTTTAGAGTTGAACTATTTTTTTGGGGTTCTATAAACAGAACCCCAACCCTATCACACAGAGAAGGTCTCTTTTGGAGAAAAAAGTCTGAGTTTTGAGAGTTAAAAGTTTTAAAAGAGTTTCAGAGGTTAAAAAATTGGGAAAATTTAAAGGAAGGTTGAAAACTTCGAATTTCAAGCCTCTATTAAAAAAAAAAAAATTTAAGACTTCACTAGTTTGAGGTCTTTCTGAGTTTAAAATTTTTATTTTTTCTTTTGCTTTGAGTCTTTGTGGCTAAGTGTGGTCTTGGAAGCACAAACGGGTTTTCAAATTCATTTTTGACCAAGGCTACACCATTAAAAGGTAATATTCTATCCTTTATTTATTTATTTTGGTACTGCTTAGTAGTTTTCTATGATAGTGGCTTGTTGATGTTAGTTGATTGTTGTGTTGCCTTTTGGTTCAATTAAATGACTGTACTATTGGGTGTTGTTAAGATTCATTAGCTTGCTTAGATGTGGAGATTACTTCCTTTATGTTCAAAGTATATGTTTGAAATTAGTAAGTGATTATTGATATAGACTGAGTGTATGAGTTTCAAATAATGTATTGTTTGTTTAGATATGGTTGAAATGGTGCGCTTTTGGATGTTGAGGTTTCCTACTGTGGTTGTTCAATACTTAAATATTATAAGAATGTGATCATATGAGTCATGATAGTAATTTAGTGAATTTTTAAATTAACATTGATCCTATTTGAATGCAGTAGAACATTAAAGTATTGTGATGATCTATTTGAAGCATTTTAAGGCAGTTTGCTTTTCTTGAATAAGACTATGACATTTTGATTTCCTAAGTCTGTTCTTTTCATAGGTTTGTATACTTGTTTAATATCAACTAGATAACATGAACTTATGATTGGGATAAAAACAAATAGAAAAGGTCATGATCAGGTTATAACAAAGCTTAAGGAACCTAGGCATGTTTATAAAAGTGTTTGGCTAGTGTTTAAGGCATTTAGATTTTGGGGTCTGTTTGCATTTGTGTGAGTTTGAAACTTCCCAAGTCTGTTTGAATGTTCTTGAATTAGTCAAATAATTCTGAATAGTTATATGTTATGCATTAAGGGTAATTTTAAAGCGGCAATGTCTTAGAATATGATAGAAAAGTCTAAAAAAAATGAAGTTTTGGGATTCAACTTCATTCATGAGATAACAGGTTCTTAAATGGTCCATTAAGAGCTAATAAAGGTCCATAAAGTTGTAGAGATCATTTTAAAATGAAGTAGAATACCTATATGCCATTAGCTGGATTATGTGCCATGTTTGCTTCATTTGAATAGAATTCATCCTTGACATTCATATTATCAGATTTTCTCTTTTTATATCTAATCCATTCTTGAATTTTCAAAAGAATTTTAAGAGGATTAAAAAGATGGTTTGAGTCCTGATATGCCCTTAACCACTTGAAAACGATTAATCAATTGGAAAAGGAGTTGTTTTGAACCTGAAGGTTGATGTTCAGTCTGAACTTAAGCTTTTAAGTGACTTAAATGTTCAACTTTCTCAAATGTTAGTGCCTAAAGGAATTCAAGTTCGCTTTACTTAATTAGGACCCTAAAATGAGTTGATTAGAAGTTGTTAACTTATGTGATCCATTAGAGGTCTAGAGGAAATTCAATTTAAGGCGGGGCAGTGTCAAACTACTCTTTTCCTTAAGTTCTTGGTGATTTCCATCAGGTATGAGAATAAGGTAAAAGGGGCTAGGGTTGTCTTGGGAGAGTAAAATGTGAGCTTAGGCATGAACTGGAGGTAGTGACCAGTGGAGCCTTTGATCCTTTTGTACTGAAAGTAAGGTTCAGGAAAGGGATGGGGAGGTGATGACCTCACCCTATCCTGTTTCCTCTTTCAGGCCCCGAGGCTTCTTTGTCTTCCTAAACCTTGTTCATGTATGGGGGTTCATTGAGACCTTGGGATTGGTCAAGGATGGTTTGTCATGCCTTGGGGGAATTCCTGGGTTCTCATGTTGTTTAAAACTAAATCAAAATAAAGGGGTAAGTGTTTGTCACATCTTTGTCATGATTAAGGGGGTCAAGATGGCCATTAACTAAGTCCTAAAGAGGTATGTTACTCACTTAGTGTCTAAATTCATGTTTCCCTTTTTTAGAAGTTTGACTTGTCTGCTTTTTTATTTTGCTTCCTGAGGAATATGTTTAAAGCTGGTGATGCATTTATGTGTGGACTTGGTCATGTGAATGTACTAATCTTGGTATGAACTTAAGGAAAAAGCATTTAGTTAATCCAAGATTGGTAAGAACCTTTATTTCTTGAACCTAAACTGTGACACCTGGACTTCAGTGGGCATTGTGGTATAACTTAGATTAAAAAGATAAAATTATGATCTGTCTAGTAAAGGGTTTGATCCTATGCTATTAGTGTTTTAAAATCCTGTCATGTATAAAATCATGGAGATGAGACAATTGCCTACAGTATCTTTGTCGGTGTTCTAAAAAATGAATAGTGTTAGGCTGGAATTGTTTTGATGTTGTTATTTGGGGACATGATTGAATACTCTTAAAGGCAGTGTGAACCACTTGGCTTAGGATGGCCTTTTCAAGACACCTCAAAGAAAGAGGGCAGGGATGAGTCAAGCCCAGCTTGACTCATAGTATCTACCCTATAAATGAGGGGTGTCATGATCAGCCTATAGACCATCGGGGCACTCTTGTCTTGAAGGTATATTGGCTTTCCTTAAATCCCATCATTTTACCAAAGGGTTGGAGATAAAAATAAAAAGGCTAGAAAATCGATGTTTAAAGGTCTAGAGGCACTTAAGAAGTCAAGAATAATGGAACTGGTTATTTTAAGAAAAATGATATTTTTCTTTTGTTTCAAAAAGCAATGAACTAGTTTGAGCCTATTGACAATAAATGCCCATGTTAGGAGTTTAGGAAGTCTGTGTCTGTAAAAGATTTGTTCTGAACTTTATGCCATTTCTTTTGAGGTTTGGTGACATACATAGTTGGTTGTTTCCCTTTTATTCCAAGTGACAGCTTATATGAAATTTTATGATGAATGTGTTCGTACTGATGTTGTACTAAAATAGAGGTTCTTTTTACGAGGTATTTTCTGAGAATATGAAGTTGTACAGTTTCAGCCCCTTGATGTTGTTTGGACTAGACCTCTTGGTACTCCAATTCTATTTTGATAATTATAAGTTATAGAATTTTTTTCTCTTTGTCTACATCCTTCTAATGTATTTCTGTTATTACATTTAGGCAGCTCTCACTTACTACTATGTGGTTTGTTGACATAGGAAATTAGTGAGTCATCTAGTTGAGAAATATGGGAATTAAGTTAGAATTGAATCAGCCTTAGTTTATATATTTGGATACTGTTGTAAGGGACAGGATTTGGTTAAGTAAAGGGATAGCCTTGAGGTCTACAGCTAAACACATAAAGGTGTGGATATATACGAGCATCTATATGTTAATAAAGGAAAAGGAATATATCATAGGTATACTTGTGTGTATATATAAATGCAGATCTTGTGTGTATATATAAGAAAATAGATGTATGCAAATAAATGAGTATGATTTATTTATGCCACTTATTTGACTAAGTAACTTGAAACTGCCATATTCTTTTATATGCCTCATTGTATTACCATACCTTCCTTTGCCTTTGACATGATTTTAAATTTATTTTAATGTTACTTGTATGTTAACTACTCCCCGTGAGATAATGCTTGTGCAAAACTTTGAGACTTTCATTGTATACTATGGCAACACTGGGTCTTGAGAGTTTGATGAGGTTTGGGGATAGGTCTAGCCACTCCCGAGACTCAGCCATGCCTGGGGTTCATGAAACCCTTTGGAACTTGTGCGGTGTCGGGAATAAGGGTGGTGACAACCTTTTCCCACTAGTATGGTATGATTTGGAGTTTCCAGTGAAGCAATAGTGTATGATCAAGTCTTTAGTTGTGTACTTGCAATCAAATAGGGATGTATATGTATATTTACATGTATGGTCATGTTAGTATTAGGTTCATCAAACATAGAATAATTCAATTCCTTTTTTTTTTTTTTGCCCCTTCTCCTCTTTTGCCACGACCATTTGGGCCGAGGTCAACCGCTTGACTATTGGGCCAAAGGCCCAATAGGAATATTCTTTAAAAAATTGTTAAGTCCAAGAAAGGGAAAGGGAAGCTAGTATTATTGAAGGCCCAGCCATGGGTGAGAATGGCATGAAGGCCCAACCATGGGTAAAAATGGTCTTTTAAGGGATTTGGTACACCCACAGACATCTCTCTTTCTCCTTAAATTTCAGTTTGACAGTTTCCTTTTTGGTTGAAATGTTGTATTTGTATGATTGCAAAAACTCACATTATTATTGGAATCATTTATGTTTGGACTAGGAATCATAGGTGAACGATGCATACACCATTTAGTTCGACCTTAGGCCCCAACACGATTTTCAAAACCTGAATTAAAGTAAATATTTTCTAAAAGATATTAAAAACGCCTAGAACAGTAAGGGAATAAAGAGGATCAGTTTCATCTTTACCAAAAAATATATGTTGCTATCATTTTTTCCTCAAACCAGGCTTTATCTTTTCAAACCAAGAAAAACATTTTTTCCAGTTATAGGCTCAGTTTTCAAAAGTTCTTTTTCAGTCTAGGCAGAAAAATGGGTTTCAAAACTGTGTGTAAATGATATGCTTTCCAAAAAATGAGTTCTTTCTTTTTTAAACTAAAAATCAGGCGAAAAAATAGTCTCTAGGCATATGTATATGTAATGCACTTGTATCAAAACACACACATTTTTCTGGAAATAATTCAGGCAAAACAATAGCGTTCTTTGAGGGCTAAGGCCCATCCCGAAGATTAGATTTTTAGGCCCCACTTAAGTATGGGCTAAAGCCCGTGTTAAATAACATGCTTAAGTTATAAATAATTTGGTTTTCAAAAATAGAAGGATCATAAGTCAATTGATTATACAAATCAACTCTTATAAATTAAATCCGCTTAAGATATTTATAAACATAAAAAGTTTAGATAAGGGTGTTTTGAAAACGTACTAAACGGACTAACCCGAACCATGTATAAGTCTAGCATGAACCAACATTTCATCTCACACTTTTTAAAGAAATTTTCTATCTTTACTAAAACCACTATTATCCTTATATGTGAAAGGAGCTAATTTTATCCGGGTATTATAAATCCGGGCCTAAATACCTTATATGTAAAGGAATATGTTCAATTCTTTTCAAAAATGATATGCAAGAATGACAGACTTTTTCGGGAAAGTAAACACCAAATAAACAGTTTATGCTAATACTCACACATTGAAATTCGAAGGTCAACCGTATAGTACGGATCCTTAATACTAGGGTGCCTAACACCTTCCTTAGGGGATCACCAGAACCCTTATCTAGAACGTTGGTTTAAGAAAGATTTTTCACGGCGTATGAATAAACCCTTCAAAATTGGTTTTCCTAATTTCCTAAAAATTAGGTGGCGACTCTTTTAAAACAATGTCTGAAAGAGCACCAATGATTTCGAAGTAGCTTTTCCAAGCGCTAACCCCGCCCGCGAAAATGCGAACCGTCACAGATGGCGACCCTGCTAGGGACTTAAAGGTTCTAACCATAAGGATTCTAATATAATGTGGGTATATTTGCTTCAACTGTTTATGTGTTTACTTTCCTGCAATTATCAACTGTCATTGCATGCATATCATAACTCCACCACTCCTGGCATTTATTTTACACTTTGTTCCAAGGCTGACTTCGTAGAGCACGTGGTCGTACCTTCACTATAAAATCAAAATATTTTTTTTGGAACCTTTTGGTTCGTGGTCGTCCAACAGCCCTAACGCTTTAGCCCCAGTTGTCCGCTCGGGTTCCTGGTCTTTTGTGAAAAGCCCACTCTAGTAAAACTAGGATAGAGCTAAGCCAAATCCCTACTGAACTAGAGCATTCATACCTAGACGAGCTTTGGGTATCTCAGACCTACCTAAAGCTCATTAAGAGAGACTACCCTGTGTTCGAACGGTCTATGACCCGAAGAACACCCGCATTTCATTTATGTGTTATGTGGAAGCATGTTTGTGCCTATGTGATGAAACATCGACCCTTAGGGGATGGGGGAATCTTAACTGTGTTCTGTTTTGTAGATGGAAAGCTGCATCCGTTTTGACATAGTTGTCGAGGCTCCAAATTTATTGAGTTTGGTGGGAGTGATTAGGTGATGCTCACAAAAAGACAATTAGCTGCACTCTAGGTTACCTACCAGCTATCATGACAATGAAGGGTCGTCCGTGTAACACCTCGTACTCTCATACTAAACCATATCGGTAACATCCCGTAAGTTCGAGTTAGATCCTAATGAGTAATATTGGTATTATAATGACATGTTAGATATATGAATCCCTTCGGGTTGATTTCGGGGAATAGATAGTCATTTTGAAGTCAAACCAAAAAGTGAAATCCTTAAGGCCTTCTAAATCCGTCTAAATCTGAGACAATCTTCATTCATGGCCAATTTTTGAGAATGTGCTTTAGTAATTTGAGAAAACTTCCTTCTTGCAAGTTTTAGATATTTGAAATACCTTTCCAACGGTATATTGTGAAGATCAAACGGTCATCCGTACAAAGAGTTATAGCCATTTTACTGAAGGTGGCAGAGCTGAATCTTCATTCATGGCCAGTTTTCGAGAATGTACGTTAGTAATTTGAGAAGACTTCCTTCTTTAAAGTTGTAGATAATTGAAATACCTTTCCAACGGTATATTGTGGAGATCAAACGTACATCTGTACAAAGAGTTATAGCCATTTTACTGAAGGGTGGCAGAGCTGAATCTTCACTGGAAATTTCACCCAATGTACGCCCAAGGAGTATTGGACGTACTTTCAAGTACGGACCGTACATCCTAGGACGTACATTGCCCGTTTTTGGTAGAAAACTCATTTAGAATGGGTATGCTCTTATTTTGTTCTCATTTTTCATTCTCCCAAACCCTAAGGACGAAGTTCTTCTCTCCCAAACTCAAGATACTCTAACGTAAGCCATTCTAAGTCATTCCAAGTTAATTATAACGTGTACCCTTGATTACTAATCAAGAATTCATCATTCCTAACCTAGGGTTTTCAAGAAAACCCACATAAAGATGAAGATTCTAGCTTTTGGAGTTCTTCTTCAAAGTTCAAGTCTTTAATTCAAGTTTTGGAGCGATTAAGGTATGTAAGGTTTCTATCTACGTGTGGGAACATCATTGTTCTTCCCCACGCCCTTCTTCCATGATTTCATGTAAGTTCTCCAAAAACTAGGGTTCTAGCCATGTTCATGATAACCCTAGGTCCATGTACTATATTATATTAAGCTTTGTGATATAATCTCGTTGTTGTGTTCTTGATATTTCATTTTGATTATTGAGAATCTGTCCGTAATCCATGAAAACCCATATTTCGTATTCCATGGGTTCTTGCATGCATGTTTTTAAATAAAAATGCTTATTTCATGAATATCCTACATGTCTACAAGTTTTCATGCAATTGTATTATATAATTATCTTCATGCCATGATTCAAGATACATACATGCTAAATACAAGTTATTTCATGAAACCATATTTACAAGTTATTTCGTGAAATCATGATTATAAGTTGTTTATAAGTTATTTCACGAAAATCATGGGATTCTTAGCCAACTATATCATGTTCATGTTTTTGGAAGTTGCACAGATTACCGAGAAGGCTCAGATAGCTTGAAACTACGTTTGCCACAGTAGGATAAGGATCGCTCCGCCCAGTTAGGACGATTCCTTCATGTTTTTCCCATTGAGGGACTTGGATCCATTCATGTCTTGTACCCTGGCAAGGTATAAGATGGCTTAGCTGGTCCGGCAGAGATCAGAAGCCACGTGTTAACGTGGTGGTTACATGTCAGTTATATTAATGCTCTCCCAACTTAAAATGCTTTTACTCATGTTTATATGCATTCACGTTCGTGTCAGATACTCATGTTCATTACTAGGTTTCAGTTTCAGTTTCCGCCCTTATCATGTTACTTTCATATGCCACATTTATTTCATTCAGTTGCTTTACATACCAGTACATTCAATATGCTGACGTCCCCTTTTATTGCCCGGGGGCCTACATTTCACGATGCAGGTACGGATTTACAGGACGACGCCTCTGCTCATTAGGATCTGCACGTACCAGCTAATTGGTGAGCCCCATCTCATTCGGGGTTTATACATTGTCTTTCTTTATTTAGTTTTGCATCTAAAGGTATGCTAGGGGCCTTGTCCCAGCAAGTATGCTACGTGTTTCAGACTCATGTTAGAGGTTTCATAGACAAGACAAGTGTCATGTTAGACTTAAAGAGTTGGTTAGCCGGTTTGGCTCATTTATGATATTGTCCGCATTCATGACTTAACTAAGTACTTATGTTTAATATTATGACTTACTATGTTTTATAAAAGCTCATCATGCACTTCACGTTATATTTTCACTCATGTATGCCTCATGATGATTCAGCAAGCCATGTGGTTCGCTCGGTCACATGCAATCATGCATCGAGTGTCGTGTTACGCCCAGACCATAGTTCGTGGCGTGACAGTCCGGAACTAATAGAGGTGTTAGCCGGACATTGGGACCATAAGGAAATGTTATTCGGCTTCAGTGAGATTGAGATGACCTCGACCTTAGAGTAGATTAGGGATGCCATAGACAATAATGGAACCTGTCTAAGGAGACGGCACAAATCGGATTACCACCTGTTATTTCCATAGTTGGCCAAATCATGAAGTTTCTTGCATTGACAGAGGCTACAAATGCTTCATAGGCATCATAGATTCTTTCTAATAGCATTGTTGGAGCCTTCCTAGCAGTCTAAACAAATTCAACAATATAAGAGAAGGATGAACATGCACTCTGCAGTTACTAATTGTAATGGAAAAAATGGATTTTTGTTGCTGATAACATTGAGGTAGAGGTGTTACTTAACTCTAGTCAACAAGTGACTTTGAAACTGTTCTGTCATGAGTTTAATCAGGCTATTGTTACTACTATGGTATATGCTAAGTGTGATGCTTTAGATAGATTAGAATTGTGGGACAATATTTATAACCTTGCCAATATTTTTTTTATACCTTAGATGGTTGGTGGGGATTTCAATGTTGTTTTGAATCAAGAAGAAAAGATTGGTGGTTTACCTGTTGATATGAATAATGCAGAAGACTTTGCTTTTTGTATTAACTCTTATGAATTGGAGGTGGTAAATTTCAAGGGTAGTCCTTTTACTTGGTGGAATGGTAGAGCTGCTGATGAATGCATATTTGAAAGGCTTGACACAATGCTGGTCAATTCTCAGTTTCTGAACTGGTTTGGTCAAATTGAAGTTGAGCATTTGGCTAGGACAGTTTCTGACCATGCACCTCTTCTGTGTACTTATGGTGAAGTGTCAACTAATGTCCCAAGACCTTTCAAGTTTCTTAAATTCTAGACAGATCATGAATCGTTCCTTGATACTCTCAAGCAGAATTGGATCAATTATAAGCATATTGACCTTTTTATTAATGTTAAAGTCAATCTTAAAAGCCTAAAAGGTGTTTTGTCAAGATGGAGCAGGGAAGCATGTGGTGACATCTTCAAGCAGTTGATTATCAGAGAGGAGATTGTCAAAATAAAGGAAGAGTTATTTGAAGAAATTCCTTCAACTTCTAATAGATGTGTTCTCCAATGTGCTCAAGCTTAATATAGATGATATTTGCATTATGAGGAGGAATATTGGAGGCAAAAAGCAAGCGTAGATTGGTTTGCTGAAGGTGACAGGAATACTAGATTCTTTCACAATCTAGTCAAAGGTAGAAGGAAAAAGTTGTTGATTAATAGAATTCAAGGAAGTGATAGTGTCTGGTTAGAGGATGAAGTTCAAATAGCTGCTGAGGCTGTTAAGTTTTATCAGACTCAATTTTAATAAGAGAAGGAGCAATCACAAAGCACATTATTTGATCATGTTCCTAATATTATTGATCAGCAGACTAACATTGCTTTGTGTAGGATGCCAAGTGTCACGACCCAACCGGAGGGCCAAGACGAGCACCCGGATCTACCTACCGAGCACTTCCAGACATACATGTATCAAATAATCATAGCTGAGTGGGCTATGATACTAACTATTAGATATAATAAACTGTAAGGGACACAAGCCCGAAAGATATATATATATATATATATATATATATATATATATATATATATATATATATATATATATATATATATATATATATATTCGTTATCAAGCTTAACCCAAAGATGCAAGCCGACAAGGCTATCAAGATAAGGTACAACAAAATATGGACCGAGAAGGTCATAAGACATCTAACTATGCATATCTGTCTACGAGCCTCTACTGGAGTGCATAACATAATAAGGACGGGTCAGGACTCTGCCATGACCATATGTATACAAAAGAATCATACCAAGCGGAACTACAACTCCGGAACAAGTAGAGTGCTACTGTACAAGCACTGAGAAGGCAGCCTAAGGGTCTGAACCATCTCCATATCTACCAGCGGGCATGAACACAGCATCCACAAAAAAAGAACGTCAGTACTAATAATGTACTGAGTATGTAAGGCATGAAGAACAACATAATAAAGCTATGATAGGCTCGGTGTCATATAGATACCCTATTGATTTCTGTTTAAAGAAAAAAACCTTATATATATATATATATATATAAAATACCCCATGCCAAAATAGGCTTATTCGTACCCCTGATAGGCCGGTTTATTGCCTAAGCAGTGGTGTACACAATAGGTGCCGAACCCGGCCAACTATAACGTGGCTCGGTGTTAGAAAATAGCTATATATATATATATATATATATATATATATATATATATATATATATATATATAAATCATGCATGAGAGCTCAAGGAAGCGTTACAACTCTATTGGAGTGACGTAAAGTTGGTAAACCTCTGATTTCCGTTATGGAACTAACATCATCAACATATCTCACCTTGAAGGAACAATAATCATAAGATGAGATTAACAATCATAAACAAAATCAATAATCATGAGACAATAATCAATAATATCATAAGAGGATCAAGAACATAAGCTCCTAATGTTTCTAAGAATGGAGTCATCATGGATATCATTTGTATAAGTTCATAACAATAGGATCATGCCATAAGAAGGAAAGGGATAGCCTTAACATACCTCGTCGTCCACCTAACCACTCAACGTCTATCCTCCCAAGCTTGCAAATCTACATTCAAGATTATTCATACTAAAGTTAAGTCATTGAAATGCTTATAAGGTCAAACTAAACTAATAAGTGAGCTAACAAAATTTAGGCAGCATTTCCCCTATATCACCTACTTCTACCAAACTTCAAAACAACTCCCAAACATCAATAACAACACCAAAAATACCATAGACAATAGATTACATTCAAGTTAAACTTACATCAATCTAAAACTCCCTTTCAAAATCAATCCATAGCCTTCAACTTCAACTTAACACCTTATGATTTCTCTACCGTGATTCTCTTCACTTTAAAACTTACTAAACCTCCAAATCCACTCAACATAAGAAATAATATGAAGAACATACCTTATACTTGAAGAACTTCAACTCACACAACTTGCTTCAAGACCAAATTCACCACAACTCCAACTAGAAGCAAGAACACACACTTTTATGAACAAAGTGGGGAATTTAAGGCTTGATACGAACAATTTACTGAGTATGTAAAGCATGAGTAGTAACATGATGAAAATATGAAGGTAACATAAGATAAGGAGAACCCTTTTATACCTCGCTATACCTCTTAAGATGACTGTCATGCATACTTAACCTTTCTCTAAAGAAAAAGCATTTCATACATATAAATATGATAATAATACCATACCCGGCCGTATAGGCTCGGTGTCACTCGTACCCGGCCATAACAAGGCTCGGTGTTATCCATACCCGGCCATATAGGCTCGGTGTTGTCCATACCCAACTGCAGTGGTGTGCGCGCAATAGATATCATACCCGGCCATATAGGCTCGGTGTCACAACATAGATTTATATATATATATATATATATATATATATATATATATGTTGTGACACCGAGGATCGACTATTGTAGGATGAGATCAATGATATCATGAGAGTATCAAGAACTATGAGCTTTAGCACTTCTAGGAATTGAGTCATCGTGTAAGACATTATGAATATTATGTATAGGTTCACAATAATAGAATCATGCCTTAAGAAGGAAAGGATTAGCCTTAACATACCTTTACGTCTCCTTAGTTACTTAACGTTCTCCTCCCAAGCCCGCAAATCTATATTCAAGAGGATTCATACTAAGGTTAAGTCTTAAAAACACTCTTAAGCTCAAACTAGAGTAATTTGTGAGCCAGCAAAAATTGGGCAGCATTTCGCCTATTTTATCTACTTCTACCAAATTCCAAAACTACTCCCAATCAACAATAACATCATCAACAATACCATAATTAAGAGATTTCATTCAAGTTATGCTTCATTCAACCCCAATACTTCTTTTCATGATCAACCTATAACAATAATTTCAACACAACTCCATATACACTTGTATACAACACTTCCTCATCATCATTATTACCACTCATAACAAGATTATACTCATAACATGCCAAAAATTATAACTCAAGTTAATTTATAGTTCAAAATATCCTCAAATTCATATTTGAACTCTCTTTTCATTTTCCTCCTTCAACCAAATTGTATAACAATCAAACAACCTTAACAACATGCAATAGATGTAAAAACTTACCTTAATCACACAAGATCAAGCCTTGGATCAAATTATTCCACTAGAATGAAACCTCCAACTTCAACACCAAAGGAATTCTTGAACTCTACAAACCCCAGTAAGCTTTCTAGCACTTGAATTTCTTGATCCTCTTGGGTTTTATATTGATTAGTACATAAAATTGGGGATAGGGTTTTGGAGAGCCTTGGGGTCTGAAACAGGGGAATAATGAACCCAAATAGGGAAAAACGAAATATAAAGCTTCACTTAAAATCCCGCCGACATACTTTGACGGCCACTTTGACGGACCATCAAACATTCTGCGATTCGTCAAATGGCTCAACCAGCCAGACCTCTCTATGACCATTTCACGGTGGAGGATCCACCATTTGACGGGCCATCAATTATTTTGCGGTCCGTCAAATTGGGCGTCAAAATGCCCTTTCGATAAACTTTCTCTCTTTGATTCGTTTTAACTTGTAATCCTTCCAATACTTACTAAGCATAAAATTAACCCTTCACATACATAACATGAACATTATTAGTGTCATATAACCTCAAAGGTAATCCTAGTCCAAGACTAGAACGACTAACACACGACAAAGCTTAGAATATGAAACTACGAGGTATAACATCCTTCCCCCCTTAGAAACATTCGCCCTCGAATGTTACACTCATAGGAATTCTATAAAAATTTTGCCAGAGTTTTCCCTGTATACCACTATCATCCTATCACACAACCCAAAATATACAATGCCTCATAGGGCTATAACGATAGCAACAATAATGGCCACACACAACCAAGAAATCATTAAAAGGAAGCATTACGTACCTGAAGATAATGGTGGCTCTATCTGAACCTCCTTTGGGAGTGGGAACAAGTATGGATACCTAAACTTCATATCTTCCTCAACTTCCCAAGTTATTTCCTCTCTATTATTGTTTCTCTATAGAACTTTAACTGAGGCTACATCTTTGGTTCTGAGTCTCCGAACTTGTCTATCTAGCAATGGGGACTTCTTCGTAGGACAATTGCTCGGTGACCTGGACATCGTCCACAGGTACAATTCTAGAAGGGTCTCCAATGCACTTGCGAAGCATCGACACATGGAAAACTGGGTGGACTGATTCCAAGTCCGAAGGTAGATCTAACTCATAAGCCACCTGGCCTACCTTGCGTATAATCTTGTAAGGCCCAATATACCGAGGACTAAGCTTGCCCTTCCTACAAAATCTCATCACACCTTTCATAGGTGACACCTTCAAGAATACCCAATCATTAACTTGGAATTCTAAATCTCATCGGCGATTATCTATTTCTGACGACTCTGAGCTGCCAATAATTGATCCTGGATAAGCTTGACCTTTTCCATGGCTTGCTGGATCAAGTCTGGCCCTATTAACTTAGTTTCTCCCACTTTGAACCACCCAACTAGTGATCTACACTTGCGCCCATTCCTCATACTAGGCCATTTGGATACTGGAATGATAACTATTGTTATAAGCGAATTCAATAAGCGGTAAGTGATCATCCCAACAACCTCCGAAGTCTAACACACATGCTCGTAGTATATCTTCGAGAGTCTGAATGGTACGCTCAACTTGTCCATCAGTCTGCGGGTGAAATGTTGTGCTAAGACTCACCTGAGTCCCCAAACCTTCTTGGAAGGATTTCCAAAAATTATCTATGAACAGGGTTCCTCTATCAGAAATAATAGATACTGGAACACCATGGAGTCGTACTATCTCTTTGACATAAAGCTTTGCATAACCCTCAGCTGCATATGTAGTTTTGACTGGTAGAAAATGAGCTGACTTCATAAGTCTATCCACAATTACCCATATAGAATCATACTTTCGCTGAGAATGGGGCAAGCCTGCAATGAAATCCATATTAATCACTTCCCATTTCCAAGTCAGAATTTTCATGGTTTGCAATAATCCCCCAGGCTTCTAATGCTCAATCTTCACCTGCTGACAGTTAGGACATTGAGCTACGAACTCTGCTATGTATTTCTTCATTCCGTCCCACTAATATATGGATTTAAGATCATTATACGTTTTCGTCACTCCCGGATAAACGGAATAACGGGAACAATGGCCTTCTTCCAAAATCGGATGACCTAATCCTGCAACATCAGGAACACACAATCTGCCTCTACATCTGAGAACTCCATCTGCAAAAATCTCAAAGGATGACTTTTTCTTTTGAGGAAGTGTATTTTTGTAATGAACTAATATGGGATCCTCATACTAGCTTTGTTTCACCTCAACCACCAATGACGAAACAACTGAATTCTGAATGGTAACTCCCATATTTCCCGAGTCAATTAATCGGACTCCTAGGCTAGCTAACTGCTAAAGCTCACAAGCTAACTCTATTTTCTCTGGCTGACCATCACATAAGCTACCCATAGATATACGGCTAAGAGCGTCAGCTACAACGTTCGCCTTCCCTGGGTGATATAGGATGCTAACATCATAATCTTTCAACAGCTCCAACCATCGCCTTTGCCGTAAATTCAACTCTTTCTGCTTGAAAATATACTGAAGACTCTTGTGATTTGTATAAATATCAACATGAACACTATACAAATAATGCCTCCACATCTTCAATGCATGAATCACCGCAGCCAACTCTAGATTATGGGTCGGGTAGTTTTTCTCATGTTTCCGCAACTTCCTTGAAGCATAAGCAATCACCTTACCATACTGCATCAACACATAACCTATCCCAACGCCTGAAGCATCACAACAGACAACATAGCCTTCCGATCCTTCTGAAGTGGTCATAACCGGGGCCGAAGTCAATTTATTCTTCAACTCTTGAAAATTGCGTTCACAAGCATCCATCCATTGAAATTTAGCTGCTTTCTGAGCCAGCTTTGTTAGTGGTATAGAGATGGAAGAAAAGCCTTCTATAAATCTTCGGTAATAACCAGCCAAACCCATAAAACTACGAACCTCCATAGGTGTTGTAGGCCTTGGCCAAGTCTTTACAGCTTCAATCTTCTGGGTATCCACCCGAATACCATCAGCTGAAATAATATGCCCCAGAAAAGTCACAGAATTCAACCAGAACTCACATTTTGAAAACTTTGCATAAAGCTCCCAAGCCTAAAGAACTCTAAGGACAGCACGTAAGTGATCTGCATGTTCTGCCTCGGATCGAGAGTATACCAGGATATCATCGATAAACACAATCACAAATGAATCTAGAAAAGGCCTGAACACACTATTTATCAAATCCATGAACACCGCCGGTGCATTAGTTAATGCAAAAGACATTACCCGAAACTCAAAATGACCATATCTAGTTCTCAAGGCTGTCTTTGGAATGTCTTTCTCCCTAACTCTCACCTGATGGTACCCGAATCTTAAATCTATCTTTAAGAACCATTTGGCACCCTGCAATTAATCAAAAAAATCATCAATCCTTGAACGTGGATATTTATTCTTGATCGTCACCTTATTCAGCTGTCTGTAATCAATACACATTCACAAGGGGCCATCTTTCTTCCTTATAAACAACACAGGTGCTCCCCACGGCGATGAACTAGGCTTGATAAAGCCTTTCTCGAGCAAATCCTTCAATTGCTCCTTCAACTATTTCAATTCTGCAAGAGCCATTCTATAAGGAGGGATAGATATGTGCTTAGTATCCGGTAGCACATCAATGGAAAATCAATCACTCGCTCTGGTGGAAGACCTGGAAGCTCGTCCGGGAATACATCAAAAAACTCATTCACTACTGGGACAGATTAAAGAGTCGACGATTTTGCTTCTGTATCTTGGACCCGAACTAAATGATAAATATAACCTTTAGCAATCATCTTCCTTGCCTTGAGATAGGAAATAAACCTACCTCTCGGAGACGCTGTATTACCCTTCCACTCTAACACTACTTCTCCCGGGAACTGAAAACGAACTATTTTTGTTCTGCAATCAACATTGGCATAAGAAGAAGCCAACCAATCCATACCCATAATAACATCAAATTCTACCATATTCAGCTCAATCAAATCTGCCATGGTACAGCGGTCACAGACTATAACCACACAATTTCTATATACTCGACTAGCTATCACCGGATCACCAATGGGTATAGATACTTTGAAAGGTTTATTTGACTCAAGTTTCACCCCAAATCGACCAGAAACATAAGGAGTAACATATGACAATATAGAGCCTGGATCAATCAAGGCATATAAATCATGAGAGAATACCAATAATATACCTCTGATAACATCAGGGGAGGACTCAAGATCCTGTCGCCCGGCCATTGCATAAATACAGTGCTGAGGACCACTCGAACTGGACGCTTCTCCTCTATCTTTACCACATCCTGTTGGTATCTGTGAGCTCTGCCCCGGAGGGCGTGTAGATGATGAAGAACCAACTGTTGATCCTGTGGACTGGACTATACCTCTACTACCTCTCGATGGACAGTCACGCATCATATGGCCTGGCTGACCGCAGGCGTAGCAAACATCTGAACCTGATCGACACTGTCCCCAATGTAGCTTCCCGCACTGAGTACATTGTGGTAAGGGTGGTCTCATCCGGCCTGAATCACCTCTATACTGAGAACCCGGGACCCTGAAACTCTGACCCGGTCTGGAGTGAATAGGTCGATCAAATCTCTAACCCGCAAACCATGGAGGTGCACTAGTCGCTGTATGGCCTGAGTGCCTAGAATACTGCTACCTCTGACCTCCTCTAAACTCACTAACAGGACCTGAGGATCTAACCCTCTTGCTATAACCTCTATCATGCTCACGCTGATTCCCTCACTGTTACTGCCGCTCTTCCAAATTCTGGGCATGGGCCTGGATGCGAGAAATATCCATACCATCTTGAAGTGAGGCCGTCAAACACTCATCCAACAAATGTGGCCCTAAACCATTTACAAATCGGTGCACGTGATCCCCCATATCAGCTACCATGGCTGCAGCATACCTAGCCAAAGAATTAAAATGGAGGCTATACTTGTGGCACTCATATTCCCTCGTCTAAGATTTAACAACCCGTCACCTTCCGTCCGTCGAACCTCTCGGCAAAGAATAGTGTCGGAGGAAAGCATCTACAAACTCTTACCATACCGGTGGAGGTGCGTTAACTCCTCTAGAAGACGTCCAATCAGTATACCTATGAACCGTAACATCCCGTAATCTATAGGAGGCCAACACTACAGACTCAACATCCGAAGCATGCATTACTCGCAATTTTCTCAACATTCCATCTATGAAGCTCTGCGGGTCCTCATCCGATTTTGACCCAAAGAATTCTGGAGGGTTCAGACTAATGAAATCACGGCTCGCACCGATGCTTGTCACCATGACCCGTACCTTGCCACTGGGCCTGAGCGGCGACTAACTGTGTCAGCAAATGGATGGCCTCTCTCATCTCCTGGCCTGAGGCATCTGGGGGAGGAACTTGGGGTGCTGGAGCTGGAGCTGAGGTTCCTTCATGCTCCTTAGAAGCAGGCAGTGAGTGAGAGGACCGAGATGGAACCTCATTCTGGGACTCGCCCTCATCTACGTCTGACAGCAGTACCCGTTCAGTCCTTCTTCCAGCCACTAACTTGTCCTTCTGGGCTGTTGTAGCTTTTTTCTTCACAGGCATCGCTGAAAACATAACGCACGGTTAGGAAAAGGGAGATTCTTATATCATGGCTCTATCACACGATCTATGATGAAGAAGCAGGTCAATCATTCGTAAATGCCCGCAGCTTCCTATTTATAAGTGTAGCGTGCTTCACATCCATAAACAAGACTCTACTGGACACGGCTCGTAGACACACCCTAGGACGAATTGCTCTGATACCACTTTTGTCACGACCCAATCGGAGGGCCATGACGGGCACCTGAAACTACCCTACTGAGCACCTATTAGTATACTCTCATAATCACCTCTAGGTGAGACACATGGCTAACTTCATAATTTTCATGAACCAAATGACACAAGTTCCATCAAACACAGGCACATTTATATAGACACCATTAATTATGTCATATATACAAGCCGACAATGCCATCAAAAATGATATACAAAATGTGAACCGATAAGGCTACGGAATACCTAGCTATACACATCTGTCTACGAGCTTCTACGAAGAGTATATAATATCATAAACACGAGACAGGACCCCGCCATGCCCATATATGTACACAAAAGAATAATACCAACTACACTGCAGCCTCCGGATCAAATGGAGCACTTCTATGCAATCTACGAGGAAGCCCAAAGGTCCGGTCCGTCTCTCTGCTCCTCGCGGGCATGAACGCAGCGTCCACAAACAAAAAAGACGTCAGTATGAACAATGTACTGAGTATGTAAAGCATGAGTAGTAACATGATGAAAATATGAAGGTAACATAAGATAAGGAGAACCCTTTTATACCTCGCCATACCTCTTAAGATGACTGTTATGCATACTTAACCTTTCTCTAAAGAAAAATCATTTCATACATATACTTATAATAATAATACTATGCCCGGCCGTATAGGCTCGGTGTCACTCGTGCCCGGCCATAACAAGGCTCGGTGCTATCCATACCCGGCCATATAGGCTCGGTGTTGTCCATACCCAACTGCAGTGGTGTCCGCGCAATAGATATCATACACGGCCATATAGGCTCGGTGTCACAACATAGCTTTATATATATACATATAGGAATACATAAGTAAAAACAACATCATCATCATCATCATCACTATATCTTTCCTTAGAGGATCAACTATCGTAGGATGAGATCAATGATATCATGAGAGTATCAAGAACTATGAGATTTAGCACTTCTAGGAATTGAGTCATCGTGTAAGACATTATGAATATCATGTATAGATTCACAACAATAGAATCATGCCTTAAGAAGGAAAGGATTAGCCTTAACATACCTTTACGTCTCCTTAGTTACTTAATGTTCTCCTCCCAAGCCCGCAAATCTACATTTAAGAGGATTCATATTAAGGTTAAGTCTTAAAAACACTCTTAAGCTCAAACTAGAGTAATTTGTGAGCCAGCAAAAATTGGGCAAAGATTTCCCTATTTCATCTACTTCTACCAAATTCCAAAACAACTCCCAATCAATAATAACATCATCAACAATACCATAATTAAGAGACTTCATTCAAGTTATGCTCCATTCAACCTCAATACTCCTTTTCATGATCAACCCATAACGATAATTTCAACACAACTCCATATACACTTGTATACAACACTTCCTCATCATCATTATTACCACTCATAACATGCCAAAAATTATAACTCAAGTTAATTTATAGTTCAAAATATCCTCAAATTCATATTTGAACTCTCTTTTTATTTTCCTCCTTCAACCAAATTGTATAACAATCAAACAACCTTAACAAAATGAAATAGATGTAAAAACTTACCTTAATCACACAAGATCAAGCCTTGGATCAAATTATTCCACTAGAATGAAACCTCCAACTTCAACACCAAAGGAATTCTTGAACTCTACAAACCCTAGTAAGCTTTCTAGCACTTGAATCTCTTGATCCTCTTGGATTTGGTATTGATTAGTACATAAACTTGGGGAGAGAGTTTTGGAGAGCCTTGGGGTCTGAAATAGGGGAATAATGAATCCAAATAGGGAAAAACGAAATATAAAGCTTCACTTAAAATCCCGCCGACATACTTTGACGGACCGTCAAACATTCTGCGGTCCGTCAAATGGACCGTCAAATAGCCCAACTAGCCAGACCTCTCTGTGACCATTTCACAGTGGAGGATCCACCATTTGATGGGCCGTCAATTATTTTGTGGTCCGTTAAATTGGGTGTCAAAATGCCCTTCCGATAAACCTGCTCTCTTTGATTCGTGTTAACCTCTAATCCTTCCAATAATTACTAAGATAAACTTAACCCTTCACATACATAACATGAACATGCTTAGTGTCATATAACCTTAAAGTTAATCCCAGTCCAAGACTAGAACGGCTAACATACGACAAAGCTTAACATACGAAACTACAAGGTGTAACATTAGGTAACATGAGCGGGAGGGAGTTGGCAATTTTGAGCAACCGAAACCTTTTGAAAGGTGAGAAGATTAGTACACTTGATTTTTGTGAGCATTGTATCCTTGGAAAGCAGAAACGGGTCACCTTTAGCACGGGCAAGCACAAAACCGAAAGGGTACTTGACTACATTCATTCAGATTTTTGGGGTCCATCTCAGGTTCCATCCAAGGGTAGAACTTCTTACTTTCATTGATGATTTTTCACGCAAGGTTTGGGTATACTTCTTAAAGGCTAAAAGTAATGTCTTTGAGAATTTCAAAAACTGGAAGACATTAATTGAAAATCAGTGTGGCAGAAAGATTAAGTGTCTTCGAACAGATAATGGTCGGGAGTTTTGCAATGAAGAGTTTGACAATTTCTGCAAGATTCATGGTGTATTGAGACATAGAAATTTTAGGCATACACCAAAACAAAATGGAGTAGGCAAAGGATAAACCGCACTCTTCTTGAGAAAGCACAATGTATGCTTTCTAATGCCAAGATGCCTAAGGAGTTACGAAGTGGAAGCAAAGAAATCGCTTGTTATGTTGTTAATTGTTCTCCAACAAAGTGATTGACTTTAAAACTCCAAATGAGGTATGGTCGGTAAATTGTCCGATTACTCGTACTTATGAATCTTTGGATGTCCCGCATATTATCATGTAAGTGATGGAAAACTAGAACCTAGAGCTTGAAAAGGTTAATTTATGGGATATGCTGAAGGGGTAAAAAGATATAGAATATGGAGTTTAGATCTTATTAAGTTTGTAATCTGTAGAGATGTTACTTTTGACTAGACCTCTATGCTTGATCCTGAAAAGGCTTCTATTGAGTTTGCAGGACAGAAAGGGCTAAAGCAACGTTGCTCCATTCTTACAACAGAAACGGTGAAGGAAAATGTGAAACTCACCGAGGAGGAGGATCAAGTGATTCAGGTGGAGTCAGATAATGAAAAACTCACACAGTAGTACCTGAAGTTAAACCATACAGTATAGCTACTGGAAGGCACAAACGAACTCTGAAGCCTAATCCAAAATATTATCCTCAGCCTTCGCAAGCTAATCTTGTGGCCTATGCATTAGCTACTGCTGAGAAGGAAATAAAGGATCTGGAACCCTCAAACTATACAAAAGCTACTATGTGTGGTGAAGCTGATCAATGGCATTTAGCCATGACCGAAGATATGGAGTCTCTGCACAAGAATCGGACATGAGATTTGGTGAGTCTACCGAAAGGGAAGAGAACTGTTGGTTGCAAATGGATCTTCAGAAAAAAGGATGGCATTCCGGGTGTAGGAGATGCAAGATACAAAGCGAGATTAGTTGCTAAGGGCTTTTGTCAGAAGGAGGGAATCGACTACAATGAGATTTTCTCACCAGTCGTGAAGCATAGCTCAATTCATTTGTTACTAGCTTTGGTTGCCCATTACGACTTGAAGCTTCATCAGCTTGATGTCAAGATTGAATTCTTACATGATGAACTTGAAGAGGTGATCTTCATGAATTAGCCCGAGGGTGTCCTTATTAAAGGAAAAGAAGAGCAGATTTGTCAATTGAAGAAATCTTTGTATGGTTTGAAACAGTCCCCACGACAGTGGTACAAGAGATTTGATGCACTCACGATTAATAAAGGTTTCTCAAGAAGTGCATTTGATAGCTGCGTGTATCACATGACAGTGTCTAGTAATTCAACTATTTATTTACTATTATATATTGATGATATACTTATTGCTGCTAATAGTATGACAGAGATAAATGATTTGAAGAAACTGTTAAGTAAGGAGTTTGACATGAAAGATTTAGGTGAAGCTAAGAAAATCCTTGGATTGGATATTCACAGGAAGAATGGTGAGGTACATCTTTCACAGAAGAAGTATATTGAGGAGATACTTCAGAGGTTTGGCATGGATAAATATAAACCCGTTAATCACTGTGTTTTTATGGTTTCTGCGCTAACAGAGATATTGACAAGAATTTGTCTGAACAATAATTTTGTATTTATTACTCCACCCCCCGGCCCGAAAGTGTCAAGTAGAGTGATTTCTCTTTGTGACGGGCATTTAGCCAAAAAATAAAATAGTTGCCCCTTGACATTTTTAAAAAATTCTTATTAATTAATTATTTTATTTCTTATTTTCCCTCTTGTTTTATTATTTCATTTTCTTGATTTCGTTTTTATTCTTCAACTTTTCTTGTTAACAGTGTACCTTGTTGAAATTCGTAACCCGTAAATAATGGCAAGACTAAAGAAAAATAAGCTCAATTGTAAATCATGATAGAATTTTATTAATAATAATAAACTCAACTGAAAAGAAATTAAATAATCCTAACTTACATAAACTCAGTCGTAAATTTTCGTTTTGCATTTTGATCTTCAATTTTGATATTAAATTTTTTGGTGTTGTAATTTTATGATTTTTCTTTTTAATTGAGCTTATTATTACTACTCCCTCTCCCAATTTATGTAACACACTTTCTTTTTTAGTCCGCCCGAAAAAGAATGATATATTTTCTTATTTGGCAACAACTTAACTATAAATTTTACGTTGTACGCTTAACAAGATGGTTTATAACCACACAAATATCTTTGGCTTATTTTAGACTACAAGATTCAAAAGTCTTCTTTTATTCTTAAGCTCCGTGCCCGGTCAAACTATATCACATAAATTGGGACCGAAGGAGTAATAAAATTCTATCATGATTTGCAATTGTGTTTATTTTTCTGCTAAGTTTTCTTTATGTTACTATTATATATTTACAAGTTATGAGTACCTACCAAGTATATTATTATCAGCAAAAAGTTGAAGAAGAAAAAATAAGTAATAATCACATTCATATTGAATTCGGGTGAGAGTTAATAATTTCCATTCTCTCGTAAAAAAATGATAAAAACTTATCTTGTATACATCAAATCACACTAATTTATTATGGTTAAGATGTATATAGTTAAGTGATAATCATGTCTATAATACATGATCATGTACATAAACATCCGATGTGAATAAATATTTACCCCCAATATTTACACTAGACATTATTATCTTTATAATTAAGTGATTTAATAATAGAATGAAGATATATATTAATTATGATTAAGTGATATATCAGTAAATTGTACTGTTGGTCAGCAATGCCTACCATCAGTATGTAAGTATACATAGGTATTACTGTCACGTTCTCAAAGTTAAGCTCAGGCTCAGGGATCTCCCAATGTAATATAAAAAGAACTCAAGAAAATACCACACGTTTAATTTGTTTTTAGTTTTATTTTCTTTTGACAAGAGATATTTATTTTGACACATAACAGACTAGAAAATAACAGCCAAAAAAAAAAAAATCTAAAAAACCATTTTCTTCTATTAAATTTGTAAGCACCCATAAGAAATTATTTCCTCCACGTTTAAGGCTAAATCACATATATGGGGAAGGATTGATACTCCTTTCTTTCAGATCCCTTCCTTTTAAGTGGTACAAGAGTTCATCTTAATTCTTTATACGGAAAAGGCTCAAATATGCCATCAAACTATCGAAAATGGCTCATTTATGCCACTCGTCAATAGTTTGGCTCATTTATGCCATCGAACTACCGGAAATGGCTCATTTATGCCGCTCATCAATAGTTTGGCTCATTTATGTCATCGTCGTTACCAAAATGACTCATCCATACTCATTTTTCATTAACGTCAGTTTTACAATACTAGATATGACACGTAGCCTCCAACTAGATTATGGTTGTGGGTGGATCAGGTGTATGGCTCGGATTTTTTATTAATTTGAGTTTAAAATTGGGTTGATTTAAATAAACAATGTAGACCTCTAATATTAAACCAGCCAAATTTTAAATCCCAAATTTATAAAAAATCTGAGTCATACACCCGACCCACCCACAACCATAATCTAGTTGTAGGCCACGTGTCATTTCTGGTATTGTAAAACTAGTGTTAATGAAAAATTGGCATGGATAAGTCATTTTGGTAACGGCGATGACATAAATGAGCCAAACTATTGATGAGTGGTATAAATGAGTCATTTTCGATAGTTCGATGGCATAAATGAGCCAAACTATTGACGAGTGACATAAATGAGTCATTTCCGATAGTTCGATGGCATATTTGAGCCTTTTCCATTCTTTATATGTCACGATCCAATTTCCCTAAGTCGTGCGGGCACCTACCTTTCCCACCTCGGTAGGCGAACCCCTATCCCAACAATCTAAAAAAAAAACATGAAATAATAAATAAATAAATAAATAAATAAATAAATAAATAAGCGGAAGAGATAGAAATACGTAAGTCTGACGTAATAATAGATAGATAATGCGGAAATACATCAAAACCGCCCCAGAAATCTGTCTAGCCATACAAGAGCATCTAACTAGAATCTACAAGTCTGAAAATAACAACAATACATCGATAGTCTAAATATGTCTCGAAATATCAAGTAAGACATAAATAAAAGAAGAATCTTCAAGGCGGCGGACGTCCCCGTGCTCATCCTGTAAGACTCTAACAGCAACTCTCAAACCACCATCAACCACAAGAAGCAGAAGTCGATCCCACCTGGAACTTCGCATTCATAAAAAAAGAACGCAAGAAGTGCGTCAAGACAAACAACAAGTACTGGTAGGTATCGTAGGCCAACTAAGTTTAGCTAACACATATCAAGGCAATAAAGTAAGATAAACAGGTAAATCAACAAGGTATAAGTCAAACACGAGCCAGAATCCAAGTACACGTCCTCACCTATGTTTAGCATCTAAACCCAAATATGCCAAGTCTCAAAATACTCAATCCGAATCCGTATATCACAAGTACATCACAAGAATATCACAATAGAAGCCATAGTACAATGCAATGCAATAATGTATGAAATGTGAATGCAATGCATATGCACCGTACACATGTACTCCGATGATGGAATATCACATCTCGGCAGAATAACTCATGGGGGACCCGAAAAGTCCATGTACCTCACGATTCCAGCAAGTACCTCACGATTCCAAAGAACAACCTTGGCAATCGCTACATTCATACCTCGATTCCGGAATAAACATTGGACATCGGTCCTCACGTCACTCTCATCCAACTAAGCCCAGCTCGTAACAGTATTTCCTCAAGTATCATCAATGTATCAACAATATATCATAAAGGATGAGAATGCGTGCAATGTATGAGTTCAATGTCAATAATCAAATCAATATCAAAGTACCACGCATGGGCACACCAACAATATCATGAAAAGGCTACACAATAAGCCATAATAGAATCATTATCCTCGTCTCAATGACAACAAGTAAGATACTATAATATCATAATCAAGATATATCAATAGTCTCCAATATCTACTATCTCCATGTGGCATCAAGCTAGCAACAATAGAACAAGATAAGTCATAACACAACGGGGTGGCTAACCCCAATCACACAACAGGGCCCAACCTAAGACAATATCCAACCCAACTTCATACCCGAAGGTTTACATGCATTCTCCGACAATATCGTCTAAATATATGCTTCGCTAAACGAAGTCTCACCATAGGGTCAACCGTAACCTACCTGGAAGGACGAACAACAATATCACCAACAATCACTCCTTAGACTTCCCTTTCCTTTCATCCTCGAGATAAAGAAAGTCTAGGCACATTCGAATCAAGAAATTAGAATCAAGAAGAACATCAAATGAAACCTACTTCTATTCAAGACCCAAATCCCCAACCTATGGAATGGGTTTTATAAACTAGAAGGGCGAAATTAGAAATCTAAAGGTTCCAACATGAAATTAAAGCACTAAGTGATCAATTCCCATCATTATCAAGCTAGAAGAATCAACAATTTACTCAAATTCGAATTCTAGGCAAAACCCCCAAATTTGGGTATAAACCCTAACTTCCAATTCCATAAATTAGCCACTAATTAGGAAGAAATTATGAAATAAAGGATTCTAATCATCAATTCAATGCTTAAAGAAGCTAACCCAACCAACAAATCATGATTTAGAAGCCTAGAAAGAAGAACTCATGGAACCCTCTTTTAATCTTCAAACACTTAATGAACTATCAAGATAAAGGAATTCTAAGGTGATTAAGGACAATGGAATAGTAAAGGAATTAGAGGAACTTACCACCAAGAATTTCCTCCAAGAATATCCTAGAATTGCTCCTAATAGCTCAGATTCCGAAATAGTAATAAATGAGGGACTTAGGACTTTTAACACTCATTTAATGAAATTAACTGCCCGACACCCGCTTCCGCGACCAGCAGGGCGCTTCAGCGTTACCGCTTCGGCAGGCCCACGACCGCTCTAGCGGTCATGGCCAAACGCATAAGTCGCTCAAATAAGGGACCGCTATACGGCATTTTCGGTTACTACCACGTGCGGTGCCGTTAAAGCGGGCACCGACCGAATAGTCTCAAGTTTTCACAGCTCAACCCGAATTTCCAACTATCTCCCCAGGCCATTTGCTCACATACCGAATATGCAGACATACATAAAAACATGCTACGAACGCACTCGTGGCCTCGAAATTCCGGACGGAGGTCTCATTGACCGAGTCAACCCCCGATACGTCAAATCTAATTTTCCAACCCATGTCCTAAAATGCACCCGAGTGCATTGGGAACTGAACCAAACATGCAAACAAGTTCTAATTGACCATCCAAACCTCTCGAAATCTACGAATTTTCGAAAAAGGTCCGTTTATCTAAAAGTCAACTTTGAGTCAACTCTTTTTCGCTTAAAGCCCAATTTTCCCAAAAAGTCACCCAAATCAACTTTGAACACCTCGGGAAGCATGTCAATGGTCCCCTCAGATCAAAAGTGAGCTAACAAGCTCGAGCATAGGTCAAAAAGTACCGAAAAGACTATAACCAAGCGGGTCGTTAAATTACATTAGTTTCTTTTCTTATATATTTTGTAAAATACATTTGAAGTTTTTAATTTAAATCTGAACAAGCTATTCTATGTATAATGTGAGGCCCTAAAATTTACTTCATCTGTTTCAATTTGTTTGTTTTACTTTCTTTTTTAGTTTGTTTAAAAAAACTTAGCCCTTTATTCAAATTTTTCACATGACATGTTTAAAATCACAAGATTAAAGGGAGGGCATTTTCACAGGCGGCTCAATAAGATCGGTGGCCTAAAGCCAACTTTAATGGGAGGCCTTATTTTTTCTGCTCAATATTTTTTAAAAGAAAAATTAACCTATAAATCTATTGTAGGTAAAAATTAGGCCTCATCCTCCCTTAACTAGAGATGTGCTTCCCTCTTAAACCAGCCTTGCGGGTATCGAAATCGAATTAATCGAAAAATCCAATACAGGTAACTAATACCGGATGAAAAAAAAATGGAGCCCCCAAAATTTTGGGGCCTAAAGCCTCCACTTTAGTGGCTTGGCCCTCGAGCCGGCCCTAAGCATTTTAATACATTCTACATATGTATAATTTAATACTATAAGATCAAAAAAAAAAAAATTATTTTCTTAAATTTTATGTCAAATCAAACCAAAAAACTATTTGGAAATAATATTCTCTTATCAGCTCCCCTCACACACACGCAAACACAGTGTCGGTAGACACTACAGTCCAGAGGACATTTTTAATTTCGTGTACTTATGAGTTTTCAGCGTCATTATTATCTTTGGTACCCGCTTTAGAGTCCACATCCACCTGAAATATAATCTCAATTTTTGTGAGATGAATAAAGCTCCTCACAAATTTTTTCGTCTTCTTCTGATACTAATCAAGACTTTTTCTCATTAATTTATTGGATTTTTTTCTTTAATCACTGATAGTTCTTTCGAGCTTACCGAGGTTATAACCTTAGATAAGAGATTATTGAAGACTCATATTAGGATAGAAGATTAAGGTAGTACGCAACATCATTTTATGTACTAGTAATCCTCGCCTTTGCTCTTAGTTTGTTGTCTTCTCGATTATGCAACAATCTATTGTTTCTTTTACTTCAATTATCTTATTTATCTGTGATAGCTATTGCTCTTTTTTTCAGACTACTTTATCATGGCTTTTTTGATTTTGTTATTTTCATTTTCATACTACTTTAAATTGTTTGTCCTTATATGACATTTTTTGTCATGTTTTCTCTTGATTTGAGGGTTTTTCGGAAACAGCCTCCTTACCTTCTCAGATAGGAATAAGGTCTGCATACACTTTACCAGATCCTATATTATGGAATTTCACTGACTATGTTGTTGTTGTTGTAATCAATGATAGTTCTAAATTTTAACTTCTTTCGTAACTAACAAGAAAAACAAGAGACATTTCTTTTATGTCATTAGAATGTTGAAACATTTACCTATATCTTTCATGTTATTAGAGTGCTGATATATTAGTTTATTCATTGTTTTGGGATCGTTAATATAGATATACAGTCAAAATCTCTCTATAATGGAATTGTTGGGTCTGAAATTTTTTGGCTGCGATATTGAATTAATGTTATACACCTATAACAGCGTTGACATTAAATAATATTTCATTGTGATAGGCAAAAAAAGATGCATAAAATCTAATTTTTTTTATTTTTAATTGCCAGGTCCTAAGCTTAATCACACTTTGTATAGCATCACACTTTGTATAGCAAAGAAACATCTTTTAATGATGGAAATATGTATTAGAATAATATTTTTGTCATAAATATTGTATTAAATATCAAAATATTTGATCAAAATCTCTATACCTATTATTGATAATCTTAGAGATTCTATTTCTATAAATATGATTAATCATTATATTACCAAAAAAAAAAAAAAAAGATTGATGTTCTAGAGGGATAATTTTACAAAAAATCTACAATTATAAATATGATTAAGGTTGGGCTTCTTATAGGAAACAAGTATACGGAAGTAAAATAGAAAAATTTCATAGTGTTAGAGGCATAGATATAATGTGGTGTATGAGGGAGTATTTAATTAAAATTATAATGTGGGACCCACCACTTTATGCTCCTCATTCTCCTCCATTTCTTATCTAATAATAATAATAATAATAATAATAATAATAATAATAATGTATTTCATTCCACTTCAATCTTCTCTCTCCTCTTTTCATCTTTTTTCTCATTTTCTGTTTTTCATTAATTTTAAAAGCAATTTTATTATATGCAGATCAAAATTCTTAAAGTTATTGTTCCGTTTCATTATTCAATTTTTAAATTTCTTCTTAATGATTCAGTTAAACACCGAACAAGCTTAAAAGAAAATAATTGGCACTTGAAAAAAAAATTAATTCAAAAACTAATAAACAAAAATGAATTTAGGATAGTTCTGAAAGTAAAAACGCCTTGAAAAAATTGTTGGATTTCCTTTATTTTCTTTTGGTATACATTCAATTCAAATCTGCTACATTTTGCACTAGAGAAATTCAAAATTCTAAGTGTCTTCAAAGTAGACCCTAAATCTAGGGATGTGCAACAATCGATTTAACCGATAAACTAAACCAAAAAAGTCATCAAACACAACTGATTTGGCCTCCCACATTTTTCACATAAAAATATCGCTGAAATAAGCTTAAAATAAATTTTAATAAGACCTTATGTTCTTATTGGGTTATCGGTTTAACCGTTAATAATAACTTTATAATCAAAAATCGATTTTTATGGATTTGGATTGAAACCAATAGAAGAAACAAGCTGAACAATTTTTAACCATTAATAATAACTTAAAAATCCAAAATCGATTTTTATGGATTTGGATTGAAACCAGTAGAGGAAACAAACTGAACAATTTTGATGTCAGTGATATCAATAGCACTCAAATTTACTCAAAATTCTAAAATTACAAAATCGTATAAAAATCATCAATCCAATAAGTCAATATCGGTAAATCAATAACATTTTTTTTCAGTTCAGTTCATCAGTTAAACCGATTTTTGCACAACCCTAAATTTAGGGTCTACTTTGATGACACTTAAAATTTTAGATTTCTCAGGTGTGCAGAATGTAGCAGCTTTGAATTGAATATATACCAAAAGAAAAATAAAAAGGAAGGCCAATAAATTTTCCAAGTTGTTTTTACTTGTAGAAGTATCCTAAATTTATTTTTAGTTATCAGTTTTTGAATTAAAAACTTTTTTTAAGTGCCAATTATTTTCTTTTAAGCTTGTTCGAAATTTAACTGAATTATGAAGAAGAAATTGAAAAATTGCATAATGAAATGGAATAATATCTTAAAGAATTGTGATCTGTGTATACTAAAATTAGTTTTAAAATTAATGAAAAAACAGAAAATGAGAGAATAGATGAAAAGAGGAGAGAGCAGAGTGAAGAGGAAGAAACGACATCAAGAAGAAATGAAGAGAATGAGAAGCAAGAAGTAGTGAGTCCCACAAAATTATGCCTTACAATTTTTATTTTTATTTTATTTAGTCGGGGTTCGAATTCAGAACCTTGGGGTATTTTATGCGAAGGCCAAAAATTAAAGACCACCCCCGAATAAGGGCAATCGTGCAAATTGCCCTATTGAGAATTGCTTACTAATATTACTTTTGTTTCTTTTAGGACTAGAATATCACTCAATTATGTATCATTATTTTCCTTATAATATACTAAACATACAAAACTCTCCTCTTACTTAGTTGGCATGTCATGTCACATAAAATTCTTTTTTAATAAATTTATTTAACTCATCAAATCTATTTAACTCAACCCAATCCAATCCATTTAACTCATGAAATTCTTTGAAGTATTACTGCTACAATTTGTTATTTGGAAAATTTATTATGGTGAAAATTTGTTATTAGCTAAATCTGAATTTGTTACTAGCTTAATCTGTTTTCCCTTCTGATCAATCTTAAGGAACTAGTCTAACTATTTCCTCAATAGAGCAAAAACACCAATCTTTATATTGAGAGAAAATATTGTCCTCCTTCACGCCCGTCTATCTTGTTTAAGTTGCGGATCTCCTTCATTAGCTTTGAGTTCATTGTTGTTCTTCTGGTTCTCCTTTAAAAGGGGTCGTGGGTTGGGGGGGGGGGGGGGGGGGGAGACCTCATTACTTCCCACTGGCCATTAAGGAGGGAGCTGAGGGAGAGGAGTGGCTCCTTACGCTGGGACCCCTTGGCTCTAGTTATTGGTCGGCAGAGGGTGCTTGGGATAACTGGGATTAGTGGATTCCTTTTTTTTATTTTTTTTATTTTATGCTTCTCTTTAGTTTTGGCTTTTCTGCAGCTCCAAGATATCTATTACAATGTTCTTTTAAGGGGGGTTCAAGTCGGCTTTTAGGAAATAAGATTTTCCTTTTCTTAAAACAGAAAAAAAATACAACCCCTTTTTTTTCCCAAAATTTAAAAATACTA
>NC_081346.1:58336596-58405185 GCF_029784015.1 Lycium ferocissimum | reverse complement strand
CCCCACCTAATTTTTATAGCTAAAATCCTTCGAACATTAGTTTTGACACTATGTGTCTACAAAAGTTTGAGACTCTTTTGTTAAGAAGTATATATACATAATCGTGTGAGCCCCTCCTCTCTCGAATTAGATAACTAAACTAATGGGCGAAGCTGGATTAAATTAATGTTTTGTAATAATAAATAATATCTAGTTGTTAAAGTTAATTCTTCACCACTTAAAATATGACACTTATTATGGAAAAAAAAATCGGCTTAATTATCGAATTGCCCTGTCAAACACACTTCTAAAAGGATTGAAATAGTTTCGCTGTAAGGAGATTTAGATAATTTACTCATTCTACTATAAATCTGCTGATTCCTCACTAACGTTCTAATATGGGATTTCCATCGAAAATCTGTAGGAGAACTGTTTTCGGCAGGTAGAATTCTCATGAATTCCATTGAAAATTCCTAGAAAATTTGCGCGTTTTTAGTTTCTCTCAGTAAAGTTGCTGATAATGATACATGTCAACTCCAAGCCGTTTATTCTCTGGAAATATTGCAGTGCTAACTGAAAATTTAGGATGTAATGAGGCCTAGCTCTTTAAATCAAACTGGATCATCTTGTTTTCTGAGTGCTGGAGAAAGATGATTATAAAATATTGACAGTGTTAAGATTAATCTTGTATGCACTATTTTGATTGTACGTAGTTACCATTGTTATAAGTTGAGCGATGATGAAATAGACTGGGTTGTATCGAAGGGAAAAAATGTTAATTGCCTTGCATAATAAACAAATGGAGCCTATTTTCACAACAAAGTCAAAAGCAGAGACAATACTTAAAGACCAGCCACAAAGAGGGACATACCTTGGAAAAACTGGTAGTTATAGTTCCATTGCACCTAAATATTTTGAAGATTTACTTGGGAAGAAAAAATTATGAGCTTCTCAAGATATATAGCCCGAATATTAGATTTGCAAGTTTTAAGTTTTCACTTTGCAAGTGAGCGATTACTAAATAAAAATATTTATGTTAATTGTGTATATCAAAGCACTTATTGTGTATAGCATTTCAATCGTGGAGTGATTAATTCATGTGCATGAAACCTAGCAAACAACAAAAAAAGAAACTGGAATCTTGTTTTATTGAGAGAGAGAGAGAGAGAGAGAGAGAGAGAGAGAGAGAGAGAGAGAGAGAGAGAGAAAGTATACCTATGATATTGGCCAAAGTTCGACAAGCCAACTTTTTTTAAACGAAGCACAACGATCTGTAATGGTTCCCACTCAACAAACAGCAAGCTGGAAGGAAGATAAGTGTTATAGACTCATTCGCGGGTAAGGTTTATGCTAGATGGGGTCCTCAAGTCGAAAAAGACGGATAAGTAGATTTGATTCATGGCAGATTTTATGCGCATTAAAATAGGTAGTAGTTTTGTTTTACTAGAATTCTTATATTAATAGATTTTCTATGTTAGTAAGTTCCTAGATTTTCTCAATATCTTGTAATAATGTTTTCTATTTAAAGAGGTAGAAGGAATAAAAGAAAGCGAGGACAATTTCTATCAAAGAACAAGAAGTATGGGACTTTCTCCAACGATTTCTAAGGTTATAGGCTCCCTTCTAATGAGCTTATTTGTTTTCTAGCAAAATAGGTCATTCACGGAATAGGAACAAGGGAAAGGATCTGTTACGCACAAACTTTTCAGTGAATCGCCCTGTGACAAGATCCATATCGCGTAGCCGTAACAACTTGGTACCTGAGCCAAACACGATGGGCGACCTAAGCAAACTTGAAGAGTTACAAACTCTCCCTCAAGAGGCGGAGGCTGCCAATGAAGCACGAATCACAGAAGCCGTGGCACAATCTAAATCAACAATGATTACTACATTCCAACAATTATCGTTACAACTGCAGGAGTTTGTTTAGCAAAAATCAAAGAAGAGATTCTAATGCGGGAGTGAGAAGCAATATGGGTAACCAGCCCTACAGACTAGAAAATCGATCCAATCAATTAACAGGAAATAGTGTGGTACTAAGCTATACAAAGCTGGATTTTCAAATCCGATGACCCAATTTGGCTACACCGTGAGAAATTCTTCTCCAATTAGAGAATAGGCAAAGGGATAAGATGGGATTGGCCGCATTCCATCTTCTAGTGAGGCACGGATTATGGTATCATCAAGTAGACTGGATCACGTTTCGAGATTCAAAGAATATTGTGCTATTAGGTTCGGGCCTCTACTGGGAAGTAATCCATTAAGTGATCTAGTTAACTTGAAACAAACGGGCTCAATTGAAGAATATCAGCGACAATTTCAAGAACGGTTAGCCAGGGCCAGCAAGTGTGTTCGCGTAGAACAGCAAATTAGTCTCTTTACAGCTAGCCTGACCGATTACATTCGTCTTGATTTTGAGATGCAGAGTCCACTAGATTTGGTTCATTCCATGAATATGGCTCGAGCATTTAAGAAGAAATAGAAGGTAATGCGGGCAACATCTTCTTGAAAAAAGACTTGGCAAGGGACTAAAGGTTATTTCAATACTACTGCAACTTCAATAATTCCAACTCCTAAGGGCAGCAATGCACTAAGTGGGATTATTGAACCCAAATATGTAAGTTCATCTACTCATTTTAAAAAGAAATTGACAAGGACGGAAATGGCGGAGAGAAGGGCAAAGGGATTGTGTTATAATTGTGATGAATTGTATTCGACTGGGCATCAATGTAAGAAGTTGTTTTGCTTGGAACTAGCTGAGCCAGTTGATGAAATACTAACCATAAAGATGTGCAAGAACCTGAAATTTCCTTGCATGCCATCACGGGACAAAGAGCACAAGAACAATGCGATTCTACTTCATGAAGGGACATTGGGAGCTTGGTTGATTTTGAGCACACACACAATTTCACTTAGTTACACGGTGGGACAAATTCTAATGTTTCGACTAATAGTGAAAATTTTTACAGCAAAGGGATTTGCTGTACGATGTCTTTTTGTATTGATGATACTATTTTAAAAGCCTACTTCGGTGTTATTCCATTAGGTGGCTTTGACATTGTTCTGGTAGTAATATGGTTACAAACGTTGGGCCCGTTACATCGTCACGCCCGAACTCCGTGGACGTAACATGCACCTCCCGATCGCATGTGACCCCGAACAAAGAAATCAACATGTGATATCAAAACATAACCTAATGTGGAAACAACAAAACACACCGATATACTAAAAAGTCGACTAAAATCATAATGCGGAAATACTTTGAGAGCCAACATGGCTTAAACCAAAATAATCGAATAACCACTAGATAACATAATAAATATCATGCCAAATGTGTATGAAGCCTCTAAGAATGCGAATAATGAGAAGGAAATAACTAGATAGCCGACAACGCCTCGAAGGGGGGCTCTGAACATATGTGCACTCCTAAATAAATTTGAGTCATCAACACGATATCGTTAAAAGATGTAGGCCCCAAATAAAAGGACATAAAGGTTAATTGTCTTGGTATGTAAAGCAACCGGAGCAATAAAATACTACAACTAAAACGTAAATCGATACTTGTGCTTGTAATCGTAACTATAATAGCAAGGAAGTAGAGATATGAATACTATTGAACCCAAATTATACGTGTTTGTATATGTGGGAGCCTCGGCCCGATAATAAATGCACGCTATGGCCTTTAAAGTGTATGTCGGTCAAATGGCTCGGTCATGTATACGTATACACAAGACTGTCTTGTGCCCTTTGAGATGTTTAATTATGGTTAATTAATAAGGACCGAGACCATAAAAATAATGAACAATCTTGAACCGAAATAGACATCTTTGGTGATGAATTGTATTCACTTGAATTCTGGGCATCATGTGGTAACAATGTAAGTCTATAAAAGTTACGTGTTGAGTTGCAAATTGACAACCATGAGCAGATTACGAGCGAAGATACTTGATTTACAACATATCATAAAACTAGGGCTAAAAAACTAAGTCAAATTACCGACAAGTATGAAGAATGCAAGAATCGCTGATAGTTAGCCTCACATACCTTAATTCCGATAACTTTGAGTGTAATACAATATTAATCGCCACCCTTTCAACTTTGAGCTATATCAATACAAGTCAAAGAATTCTATATTAGCAATAATATTCATGCTTTGGTCATCTAAGCATTTTATCAAACACTTGGTGGGCGTGAAGCTCACACCTTCATTAATGGTGTTTTCTTCACCCAATCCCATTCTATTACTTCTACACACACTCAATTAGGTGTAATTAACATCATTCTCCATCACCCATATGATTATAACAATCTCAAGTCAACAATCCAAAACTCTACTATAGTTCGTGTAATTCTCTTTACTAAACCCATTTACTATTCTCCTAAGAACTCATCAATTCACTATTATGAATGATTAGAGTGTAGAAGCATTACCTTTTTGATGTTCAATCCTCTTGAATTTGGGTTCTAGGGTTTCCACCTCCAACAATAATGTTCCGATACAACTCTATGGATTAGAAGGGTTTTGCTCCAGTTAGAAAGAGATTAGGGACTTGAATTCAATCTAGAATCATGATGAAACTTACCTTGGAGGGTTCTTGAGGCTTGGGACTTGTTCCTTCTGACTTTAGGGTGATTTTTCGTGACTAGGGATGTTAGGGAAATAAAGCCCAAGATTAAATATAACTTAAAACGCGAAATCCCAACTTTTGACCCGAAACCCGACCTTTTGCGCGTTGGGTCCGTGATGCACGGGCATCGCGTGACATCCTATAGGTAAATATTCAGATTGCGTGATCGGCCCGCGATGCAGAGCCATCGCACGCGCCCGCACGTGCCCACACGCACGACACGTATCGGTTCTGCACAGTGTTCGGTAAAATAGGCATAACTTCTTGTACATAGAGGTTCAAGACCCATAATATACCGTTGGAAATCTATTTCAAAGGAATACAACTTTCATGTTTTAAGTTTCCTTAAATTCCTAACGGATTTTCACGAAATTCGACTAGAAGGCAGACATATAAAAAACTTAGCCAATTCTATAGACTTTTAAACGCCTTACTATTAGCCATATTGAGATGATCATATCTCCTTGCTCTGATCTCTAATTGGCCTGGTCCTTATATCGTTAGAAAGCTATTTTCGTACACAACTTTCATTAAGGGTACTTTCCCAAATTCCCAACTAATCAAGGGGCTATGGTTTCCCGAAGTAGGCCTATCAACCATTTTCGGAAAATGTTCAAACCTTCAGTTTTTCCACTAAAAATCTAACGATATGAGTCTAACCTTAGTTCTAAGATACGGGTGTAACACATTCTCTGGGACTTTACTTCACTCACAATGTGTTTTACTTCAGATGGAAGGCAAGTTGCCTTTCATAGCAGAAAACCACCGAAATTGCGAATTTATTGCATGATTCAGGTGAAAACCCCACCAAATTGGAGCAACTCTTGGCTGAATTTGTTGACTTATTTCAAGAACCTATAGGGCTGCCTCCTATGAGAAATTGTGACCATCACATTTATCTGTTACCTGGTTTGAACAAGTAGTGGTTCGACCATATCGGTATCCTCATTTATAGAAATACGAGATAGAATAACAATGTGAAGATATGTTACAACAAATGATCATTTGGCCTAGTAAATCACCATTCTCATCCCCAGTTTTACTGGTCCGTAAACATGATGGAACTTGGCATTTTTATGTTGATTACAGCGACCTAAATGCCAAGACAGTGAAAGACAAATTTCCAATTCCAGTGGTGGATGAATTATTAGATGAATTGTACGGGACTAGGTTCTTCACGAAACTGGATTTGAAGTCTGGCTATCATCTGGTACGCATCGATCCTGTGGATATTGAGAAGATAGCCTTTCGTACACATCATGGCCACTTTGAATTCTTGGTTATGCCATTCAGCTTATCAAACGCACCATCAACATTTCAAGCACTTATAAACGAGGTATTTAAACCACACTTGCATTTGTTTGTGTCAGTTTTCTTTGACGATATTTTAATATTTAGCAAGGCATGGGACCATTATCTCTCATATCTTTGCGTAGTTTTTGAGTTATTGCATGCTAATAACCTATACCTCAGGAAGTCCAAATGCTCCTTTGGAGAGACAAGTATCATATTTTGGCCATGTGGTGTCTGAAACAGGCGTGGCAGCAGATGCAAGCAAAGTTCAGGCCATCCGTGATTGGCCTCAATCACAGTCCATCACAATCTTTTGTGGATTCTTGGGTTAGCTGGTGATTACCGTAAGTTCATACAAAGTTACAATCAAGTATCAGCCCCTTTAACTAACATGCTTAAAAGGATCTCATTCCAGTGGGATGATGCGACTTTGGCTTCTTTTGACACTTTCAAAGAAGCACCTGTAACTGCTCCAGTTTTACAATTGCCAAATTTTGATGATCTGTTTATAATTGAGTGTGATGCCTCGAGAAGTGGAATAGGAGCAGTGTTGCAACAGAATGGCCATCCAATTGCTTTTTTCGGTGGCAGCACCCGGCTTTAAATTCGGCGCTCGACAGCTTAAATTGGCCGCATATGAACGCGAATTGATTGTCTTAGCTAAAGCAAGGCAACATTGGCGTCTGTTCTCATCTATGGGGCAAACCCTTCTTGATTCGCACAAACCATTATAGCTTTAAATATTTGTTGGAGCAAAGGCTGACCACTTCACCCCAACAACATTGGATTAGCAAGCTTACGGGGTTTGATTTTTGTGTGGAGTATAGGGCAATACACTTGAATAAGGTTGCTGATACCTTGTCCTATCACCCAACTATAGAGGAATCTATGTGTGCTATCAATCTATCACATGTTTTATTACCTGATGAGATTAGAGAGGAGATACGTAATGATGCTTCCTTGCAAGAATTAGTCCAACAAGTGCTCTGTCACGAGCTTGATGCCTTCTGGTCAATCAAAGACGATCTGCTTATTTATAAAGGTCGTGTCTACTTGCTGCCTTCTTTCCACTTGATCTCGATAATTTTGTCAGGATACCATGATAATGCCCATGAAGGGGTACATAAAACATTGCAGCATATACGACTAGATTTATACTGGAAAGGGATGAAATCGGTTATTAAGGATTATGTGTCTGCTTGTCTAGTTTGCCGATGCAACAAGGCTGAACACCTAAGCCCAGCAGGTTTACTACAGCCACTTGCACTCCCTGAGAAGGTCTGGGCTGATATCGGAATGGACTTTATTGATGACTTTACCAAAGGCATGGGGCAAAATGGTACTATTTGTGGTAGTAGATCGGTTTTCCAAATATGCACACTTCATACCCATGTCTCATCCTTACAATGCAACTTATGTTGCCCACGTTTTCTTTGAGAATGTTGTTCGCTTTCATGGGATACCTGAATTGATTACTTGTGATAGGGGTGTGGTTTTTACAAGCACCTTCTGAAGAGAATTGTTTCACTTATGTGGCACGAAGTTGGCATTCTCTTCTACTTATCATCCTCAACCTGATGGTTAAACAGAGGTTGTGAATCGTACTATTGAAATGTATTTGCGTTTCTTAATTGGGGATTATCCAAAGAAATGGGTTGACTGGTTACCTTGGGCAGAATATTGCTATAATACTTCCTTTCATGCTGTATTGAAAACAACTCCCTTTAAGGTTGTTTATGGTCGAGATCCTCCTCGTCTATTGTCCTAAGTAGCTGGTTCTTCACGAGTGGAGGCTATTGATAATTCCTTGCTTGATCGTGATTGCTTTTGCCTGAGATTCTCAGCAAGTTGCAACAAGCACAGGTTAGGGTGAAAGAATATTATGACAAAGGTCACCGAGAGGTTGCATATGATCCAGGTTCACTAGTTTGGTTGCGTTTACATCCTTATCATAAAAAATTTGTTGCGAGTCAATTGCGTCATAAGCTTGCGCCCCGATTCTTTGGGCCTTTTCCCATGTTACATCGAATCGGAGAAGTTGCATATGAGTTACAGCTGCCCAGCGATAGTAACTTGCATAATGCGTTTCATGTATCCCTCCTCAAGGCTTTTAAGGGTGCTTCTCCAACAGATCCTCCAACTCTACCACCAATGGAGGATGGTCGTGTTGTTCCTATGACCTGTTCTGTACTACGTGCTCATCTTAATTAGGGAACTTGGGAAATTTTAGTGCAATTGTGGGGTTTGATTAATCAGATGCTACTTGGGAAGATGTTGCACATTTTTGTAATGCTTATCTAGACTTCGAGCTTGAGGACAAGCTCTTTCCGGAGGAGGGGGGTAATGTTATAGATTCATTTGTGGGTAAGGTGTATGCTATGCGGGGCCCTCAAGTCGAGAAAGAGAGTAACATCAAAGAGGATAAGTAGATCTGATTCCTGGCAGATTTTATGTGCATTAAAATAGGCAGTAGTTTAGTTTTACCAAATTTGTTATATAAATAGATTTTCTATGTTAGTAAATTCCTAGATTTTCTCAATATCTTGTAATAGGGTTTTCTATTTAAAGAGGCAGAAGGAATAAAAGAAAGGGAGGACAATTTCTATCAAAGAACAAGAGGTCTGGGACTCTCTCTAATGAGTCCTAAGGTTATAGGCTCCCTTCTAACAAGCTTATTTGTTTTCTAGCAAAATAGGTCATTCACGGAATAGGAACAAGGGAAAGGATCTGTTAAGCACAAACTTTTCAAAGGAATCGCCCTGTGACAAGATCCATCTCATGTAGCCGTAACAATAAGTGATAGCGCAGTCCGAGCTAAAAGTTCCATCACCAATTATGAGTACTTATAAGCTTCGCATTCTCTTGAAAACATCGCTATAATTGAAAGGATCATTTTCAAAATCGTAATCTTTTGGGATACATAGGCTTTCCACATTTGCTGTAAAGAGTGAAACATATATCTAATTGCTGAGGGACAAAATGAAACAAAAAAAAAGTGAACAGAACTAAGAGTTTATGAAATTATTAATTACGTTAAATATTGCTTACCAACTTTCCTTTGAAAAGGTCACGAACCTCCTCGGGAAGCCATATTCTGTTGGTAGCATACTCTTCTCCGTGTGACATTTTCACCCATATCTCTTATCATATTATGCATCAAGATTATATTCTTTATGTTAATAGATAACAGAGATTTTTGATAAGGTAATCTCTTATCAGTTGAAAACCACGAGTCTCAAGTACTTGTTCCACATAAAGAGTAAAAGTAGATATAGTCAAGCATGCAATATCTAGAAATATTTCCTTCTCATCTTTGTCCAGTTCATCAAACTAAGCCTAAGCTTTCCTAGAATATCATTGTGAGGGATTCCCTTCAGAAGATTAATTATTTTTCTCCAATGCTTTTTGTCTCGTTCGTAAAAAGAAGAATCCAAAACTTTAAGAGCTAAAGGGAGTCGACCAGCATAGTTCACCACTTCTCTTGAAGGTTCCATAAAATATGTCTTTGGTGATTTTTCTCTAAAAGCATGCCTACTGAACAATTCAAAAGCATCATCCTCAGTTAATAGTTGAACTTCATACACGTTATCCCCATACTAAGCCACTCTGGCCCTCCAACCAAAAATTCCAATTTCTTCCAGTGAAGCACATTCTTTAAAGTAATCAGCCCTTCGTGTTCACTAGTTAGAGTCATCTTTTCACCCAAGAGCTTGCAAATGAAGACTTCTGCTAGCCATGTTAGTCCATTGATCTGATAAAATGTTCCTACACCACCAAGAAAACAATCGGCTTCAAATCGATGACGGTATGTTTGATTATAGAGCACTTGCAATTTATGTCTTGCCTATGCCGCCCATACCCCAAATCCCAATAGAGCAAACATCGTTTGATTCCCTATCTAATAATGAGGTTACTTTCTCAACCAGAGATTTCGTACCCACTAAGCTTTCCGGAAAAGGTGAAATAACTTGAAGCGATTTAGGAAATATGTCATCAACTAGCTTCTTGATGCAATATGCCTCATCCCTACATTACAAGGAAAAGAATCTTAGAGTAAATTAAATAGAAATAACAGATAGAGTTTTTTATGACAAGGGAATCCCCAGCCGCTACCCTTCGGGTGCGTATAGGGTAAACTCGCTCCAGTGTAATAGCAGTGGTGGATCCAGAATTTTCACTCAGGGGGTTTGAAAAAAAAAAAACAGCAAAAGCTAAATATAAAAAATAATGTTGTTGATGAGAATCGAACCTATGATGCTAGAGACAATTTTGAACAACCTGGACTGCTTGAGCTAACCTTTTGCATATGTTCAAGATGTTCAAAAGTTAATATATGTACATAAACAGAAAAAATCTACCCTATATATACACTATATTTTTTTGCTGAGGGTACCCTCACCTCCACTTAAATTCGCCCCTGCGTAATAGCCCGCAAACCACATAGGAGAGGTAAACCGCACTAGGCCGACGAGCTCAACCGAGAAATCATGCAGGGGGATTCGAACCCGAGACCCCCCATTTGGGAGATCCCTGCTCAACCAACTCGGCCACCACGCGGGTTAAAAGCAAGAGCTGTCATGGACTACTGTCTAAAACAAACACATGATAATGCCACAGAGTAGTTTCTTTTCTTTTTATTTTGAAAAAAAATCAACCATTATGAACTACAAAATTTTTAAATCTAGTTACATCATCAAACAAGCACATACTCAATGTTACACCCCGGATCTTCGCACGTTAAAGTCGCATCATGAGTTAGTTGACGCAAGTTCAAAAGAAATTATCTTGCGGTTAAAAGGGATTGATTTTATTAATATAAATGATTATAAGAGTCTATAAATAATATTAGTAAGTGGCAAAAGGTTTGGAGGGTAAATGAATCAAAAAAGCATGAGTTTCGTCAAAAGTCGGTAAGTTGGGAATACGATAACCTGTACTTTTGGGTGAGATTAGGAGTTCTTCACATGCTAAGAAAGTAATAATATGAAGTATTTTAATTGTATAATGTTTGTTTGTTAAGTTTGGAAGTCAAACGAGTTGTGATACGAAAGTTGACAAAGGGCGTCGCAAGTTAAGTTCATAAATTTCACTGAAATTTGGGTCAGATGTCGAGGAGCTTTTCTCTCAATATACTTGGAGTTACGGGGTGATACAACTATCAAATTGAAGTTCTATGAGTCTGGTTTCCAGTACATTTTACCGTTCATCAATACGACATCGGAATAGATAGATATTCGCATTTCCGTCCAGGGACGTAAACTGTCGCGGGAGCAGTGTGCAAGGTCGGTGGCATCTTATTCCATTTTGTATAAAAGACCCACAAATCATCTTGGAACTCATTTTATCTAAGATACAAACCCTAAGCACTCCCAATACTCTCTCAAACATTTCTCCATCAATCATAAGAAAATCCAAAGGCTAATCAAATAACTTTAACGTAAGGACTCACGTGGTAATCGTAAATCGTCGTTTCTTCGTTGTGTCGCTTTTGGGAAGAAATCTTCAACTTTAAGTAATCTCTGTTTTGGAGTGATTTTTGAAGTATAAGGTATGTTCTACCCTTCTCATGGTCTTCTTAAGCTTCTACAAGTATTTAACTTAGAGATTGGAGGAGAAATCCCATAGGACAAGTCTTTATTAACTCTAAGGAACTCTTATGGAGGAACTTGATTGTTTGGGCTGTTTCTTGTGGTTTAAATGTATTATTTGGAGCTATGAAGTTATAGATGGATTGATAAGGAAGAGTAGGAGTAAAGGAGAAGAAAAATGGTAGTCTTGAATGAAGAAACCAAACTATAAATGACCCTACTAACTTACGCTCGCAAGTCGTTTGATGAAATGCCTCAATGAGTATTTTCATAAGCTATGAACTTGGAATTGATCCCATATTGTTTGTATGATGTAGGTGATCATTCGTAAGGTATTCAAGGACTCATGGAACATGGAAAACTTCATCGACGTGGTATGTAGGGCTTTCTATTCTCTTTGTGGCATGACTAGATTTCATATGACCTTTCATTGAAAGGTTGTTCCGTTAACTTGGATCGATCGCGTTCCATGATAATTGAGCTGAAACATACTTTATCTATGACTTATACCAAATTATGTTCCACATCTCCTTTTGGCTATCGATTAAAAGACTTTCCGTTCAACTTGTGTCGATTATGTTCCAAAATGGTTAAGCTTACCCTTTTCTCACGAATAGCTTGTATTGAAGTACCTTTCACATTTCGTATCCCTGTTGTTTATCGAATGAAGAATGATATTAGTGATAGTACTCTTCACATCAAAGTTGAGTGATTGTACTTCCTTTAGTTGAGTTAATCCTTATCTTTTTGTCTATTACTCCAAGGTAACAAACCTCTTGTTGGCACACTCTTTCCGATAAAAGTTGTGTCGATCATATTTCATAAGAGTTTGGCCAACTTTGGCTTTGTGTATAATTCATAACAGGATGTTTCCCTGTACTTTTATTTCTTTGGCCTATTGATTAAAGAATGATGAACGTAGCGACAATAACAATAGTCGAAAAATAACGACAATAGGTCAGTCCGACTCCTTCTATGATATCCCTTCTGAGGTCAGTCTTGCATTGCACTTATATATATGTATTTATTTTCATTACCGTGTCATGCTATAATCGGCCGGTTAGACACGTAGATGTGCACCTAGATGGATTTCTTTCATTACCGCGTCGTGTCATAGGCGGTAGACACGGACTTTCTGTCTTGTGTATACGGCGATCAGTTGGGCAGAGATGATCATATGATGATGAGCTCACCCCACAGAGGGATATATATTATTATATGATATGATATGTTATAAGCCTCCACTGTGAGGAATTATTTTACGAGCATGCATTTACATTTATGTCATGCTTCTGGTCGCCCTCAGTGGCCTCGTTCAGAGTTTCAGGTTGCCTCTATATCTCCCCTCTTGTTATTTATATCTCTTATGTTATGTTATGTTTATGCTTACCGCCTTACATACTCGGTACATCTTTCGTACTGACGCATTTTGTGCATTGTGATCATGCCCACAAGTTCGGTAGATGGATTGGTGTACCTTTCTCAGTAGGATACTAGAATTCAGTAGGGATGTTCACACTCCATTCTCCGGAGTTGCTGGTCAGAGTCATTAAATAGGATGCATGCATGTATATATATATATATATATATATATATATATATATATATATATATATATATATATATATATATATATATATATATATATATATATATATATATATATATGGTATATCGGGTACGACGGGGCTCTTTGTCCCCGGCCGGTGATGCATATTAGTGCTTTTAGAGGCTTACAGACTATCAGTCAGTGTATAGATATTGTGTTTGGCCTTGCCGACCTTCTGACTAGTTATCTTTCTTGGTTGTGGCCTTGTCGGCCCTAGTTATGCATATATGTATTGTTGGGCCTTTTCTTCTTGTAGGTTGTCATGATAACTTCTTACAATTGTTATTCAGTAGCCTTGTTGGCCATTGATTCATGTTACAGAGTTCAAATATCACAGCTGGTTCGCTCGGCCCTTTGGGTGCCGGGTGCCGGCCACACCCCCCTCCCCCCAGGTTGGGGTGTGACACTCAAGGTCTATCCACTAATCTAATTTATAATTATAAGTAAACTGACTACCATATGTGTCTCTATTTTCCTAGATCTTTGTTCCTTTTTCGAAAAAAGTATAGTAGAAAATTGTGTGGAATTGTAGCTAAATGTTTGGTCTTTTTCCTCTTGAGAATGAGAAACCTAGAAAAAAAATGCTTACTTGAAATTTTGTAAATGATACCCTGATATTTTCCGTGCCTCCGAGAATGCATCCCTCCATCTTTGAACCTTCTCCAAATCATCTTTGTAATTTTTCTCATGCTTGGAAAAGGATTTAGCAAAAGGGGCATTTTGATGGGACACATTTGATGGACTCACATCATAGAAGACTGGAATCACAATCTGATCCAATTCATTTTTGCACTTTATGATGTGTGCAAGCTCCTCTAAGCACCATCTTGAGGATGCATATTTTTTGGAAAATATCACAATAGCAAATCTAGACTCTTCTATAGCTTTCAAAAGTTCACCAGAAATTGATTTTCCAGTTTCCAATCGCTCATCGTCTTTGAAAGCGTGGATTCCTCTTTGTTTTAGAGCATTAAAGAAATGACTCACAAAGGTTCTACGTGTATCTTCACCTCTAAAACTCAAAAAGACATCATGCTTGCAAATTTTTGGAATAAGAAGCCTGATACATTGTTGAAGAATATTGCTAAAGCTTAACAGGAAATTCTCAGGTTTGGGTTTATGGTGATAAAACTCAAATAATATAGTTGTTCTGCTTCTTAATAAATAGCAATATTGGAAGCCTAACAACCAAATTAATTCTCAGCTATGTGATTGCAGAATTTGGTCTATGGGGAAACTTCCTATCATCTTCCTATCTGTCATAAATTTGAACCCGATCTTCATCATTATTGTGAGAAATTAAAGAGTGAGACAGGGGAGTAGATCTGACTTGGTCAAAAGGGAAGAAAAAACAAAGTTGGAAAAGACGACGACAACCAAATGAAAAGGGAATCAAAACAAATTCTCTATTAGAATTTATAATACTTCTAATTGCAGTTAAAATATTGGATCTGAGACTGAGATATTAGTATGACTTTTGTCTAAACCACAACAATCGAGAACGCTATTGCAGTAATATTTTAGCATATGTTGGCACTAGCTTGTAAATAGAGATCTCTATAAATACTGTTAGCGCGGAAACGATAAAAATATAGTAATTAACGTGGTTCGGATAGATGTGATCTTAGTCCATGGAGAACGGTCGACACTTTTATTAATATCAAGGGAGAAAGTAAGTTACAAGATTGAGTACTCTTAGGTTCTATATTCTGTCCTACTTAATAAATCCTAGCTAGCACGTATTTATACTATTAGGTCTAATCCTTTCCTAGAAAGGATCTAAATCCTAATAACACTCGAAAACCAACAAAGAAAAAAGTTTCCTTTTATTTCTTTCTGCTTTTGAGTAGGTATTGTCTTGAATATCTTTTCAACTTCAAAAATACAATATCCAACTACAACTACTATATTTTAGGCATGGCATAATACATAAACAGGCCCTCAAACTTGGCCTCGGTGACAAGTATACTTAACTTTTAACTTCTGTGCACAGGCACCTCAACTTGTCTCTACTTTGTCAGTTGAATACTCCAACTTACAAAATGATCATCTAGACACCTTCAAAATTTATGTGCCATGTCAGCATTTTTATTTACTTGTTCAACTTTATACAAGTCCTCATCCGAATCTCTTACTACATGAATTTTAAACATTGTGTTTACGTGATCATCTAGTAACAGCATGCACCAAATCCCCATTCGAATCTCTTACGACAAAAGATGTGCTGCTACTTCATGTGCTATGTCTAGAGCACAGGTTCACACTACTACATTTTCGCATTTTACCGATGAACATTATCAACGAAGTTACTCGGTAATCAGCCCTTGTCGATGAAAGTCCATTGATACAGGGTATCCAGAAAAATTCTATCTCAGTAATAATTACTAGGAGACATCCTTGGTATCTTCAGATGGAGCTCATTACAAGCCCTATCGATTAGATACCCGACAAAATTTCTAGGCGAAAATAAAATGTACCGATGGAAGCTATCGTATACTTGTTAAACATTAGATTTAAAGTACAGAAGGACAAGTGTCAGTTCATTATGAAAAAGAAAGAAAAATCCCATCTATCCATCAGTATATTCAATATCATGGAAATTTTTAATTACATTACCAATGGTTTCCGTCAGTGTTATTAAAATATGGTTAGTGTTACCAAGAGAGACTCTCGATAGTCTTTTGCTAATTCTGGTATATTTTTCTCAAGCAGCGAGCTGTACCACCTGACAACCAGAAGAAACAACTATACATGCGATGCTGGACAAACCAAACACCAATTTCAGCCAGAAATTCACCAATTCAACCTCAATAATAAATAAGAGCCAATTACAAATTACTCAATAACAATAATAAATAGAATACACCAAAAACAACCAATTATCGAATAATACGTCTTAGAAGAAAGAAAACTTATCAAAAATATTCAACAACCAAAGTTTTTATTTTTTCAACAACAAGACAGAACCTAATTGTGACTAGTCAACTCTTCCTTGTCTTCACCTTCTTCATGGGTAGAATTGTTCAATGGATCACAATTGCCACACTTCAACAGTGTCCTAAGAGTTTGTCACGCCCCGAACCTGGGTTTGGATGTTACACGGCACCTGGTGCCTAACAATATGTGACCCAACGAACCAACTGGTTGGCTGAACCAAAATGTGATATCATAACATATTGAATGCGAAAAATAAACTAACACATGCTGATATACTGAAAGTCTGAATGTATAAATAAGTAGCCGACAACGCTAACACCAAGCCTTCTAAACATCTGATCGCCACTATAGTCTATGAAGCCTATATGAATAATGAAGTATGACTGTTTACCAGGACAAGGCCCCTGACATACCTCATTGACTGAAATATTGTAAAAACTGAAAATATGATAACACCCGAAGGAATCGGGGGTCTCGCAAGCTTGAGCTTGATACAAGAATCCTGGCGAGCAGATCCATCATCCTGTAAATCTGTACCTGTATCATGAAATGCAGGCCCCCGAGCAATAAAAGGGGACGTCAATACATTTAAATTGCACTAGTATGTAAAGCAACTGAAAGAAAGAACTGTAACTACTGATACTAAAACTGAACTGATAATTGATAACTGATAGATGAACCGAACAAAGAAGTAAAGATGTGAATACTCCCTGTTATGAATGAGAAACCACACATTTTTATCCGAGTAAATAAGTACGTACTTCGCCTGGCCCAATATATATGTGCACAAGCTACGAAATTCGGCCCAAGTATACACAACTGCGGCCTCAGGCCCAAAGATGCATAACGCATAAACTACGGCCTCAAGCCCAAATACAACTATTTAACATTCAGGGATTTAAAATCAAGAATTGAGAAACATACTATAATACATGAGTACTGAATAATACTGAGTTACATGATACTAGAATACTGAATCATACTGAGTTACATTATATTGGAATACTGAATAGAACTAGGCTAAGACATGTATTCATGACTAATTATGAGAACTTAAACTTTAATTGTTTATAACATACTGAGTATTCTAGACTGACACTCATGGGCATCAAACACAAGTCTATATTGATTACGTACCGAGCTCACAACGTTTGGAATGAAAGTCATGAATGAACTGCGAAACTAGGGAATAGAAGTTCTGCAACTATTTAAGGAACTAAACTTAACTATATTTCTGATGCAATTTGTAACGTTGTAAAAGAACGCGGCGCAACGTGGCGTAAGGAGAATCATTAACATTCCCAAACGTAGTGACTTAGCCTCACATACCTCAATTCCGACCTTTTAGCGTATTACAACGTTCGTCACCCCACCCCTTTCGACGTTAATCTAGAGCAATATACATCAAAAGGAATCAATATTAGTAAGAATACTCATGCGTTGATCATCTAGGCATTTTATCAAACACCTTGTGGGAATAAAGCTCCACAACCCTCATTAATGGTGTTTCTTTATCCAATTACCCAACCTCTTGCTTCCAGCTGATTCTAAAATCTGAAATAGATATAATTAAAATCATTCTTCATCTGATTACAACAACCCTAAGTCAACAATCCAAACCATACAATAGTTCATACGTTTCTTACTATATAACCTATTAGCTTATCTCTCAAGAACTTAGTCCATAATCACCAATTCAAAGCTATAATCATTTGGAATAGGAAAGTCTTACATACCTTATTAGCTTCAAAACCCAAAGGAAAATCCAAACTTTTGATGAAGAACTCCAATTCCTTCACTTGAACCCTCGAGAAGGATTTTCTTGAAAACCTTAGGATTGTAGAGTAGGATTTCGCTTAGAATTCATGTATAATCGTTAGAATTACTTAGAAGTACATGAAAGAGCTTACCTTGATGTGGGAGGATGAGCAGAGGAGAGAAAATTCGTGCTAGGGTTTGAAGAAGTGAAGAATGAAATGAAAAATCAGGAAGAACACACTTTAAAAGGTTGTAGGGAACGCACGTCAAGGAAGACGCATTGCATGCCCAGCAGTGCGCACTCGCTCGTGCATGCAATGGGCCTCTCTTCGCTGCCCTTCCAATCATAACATGGCCTTGGGTCGCCAGTCTGCTCACGTTGCATGCCCGTGGACGACCACCACTGATAGGTCTTAGTAAAACGTGCATAACCTTTTGTACATATATATGATTGACCTGATCCTTATATGGATGGAATTAAAGGTATTTCAAACCACTTCCTGCACCTCCCATCTTGGATCCATTAGATCCCAGTATTACGAGTCAAACCTTATCCCGAAAGTACGGGGTGTTACAGGGTTGCTGCATGCAAATAAGATAAGATAAATTAACCGCCAAAATTTATTTACCAAAGGTCACTGGCTAATTGCTTCTGTTAGATTCACCACTCTGCCTTATGCTGAGCTACCGACTCATAATCACATGTTTCCTCTTAGTAAATTGATCAACTGTGATATGATCCTAATTAGGAAAGTATGAAAACACCTGGAAATTAAATAAAGGAGAAATCGATATATGAGATAGAAGAGGGGATGAGATAGAAGAAAGAAAGGATTAATTCAACTATAATTGTGACTAATCAACAATCAAAAGATGAATTCAATCCAAGGGGGAAGGGAACTTGAACTCATACATGGAATTCTAATCCTAGATTATCCAAGAGATGTTCCAAGCTAAGAGATAGGGAATCCACCCACTAATGACTAAGTATTAACCTAAGCTCCATGAGGGAGAAACTACACTCATAAAAGTTTCATTAATCTCAAAACTAACTAATGAAAATAGGCTAAGACAAGTATATATAGTTTTGCCTTTGCATGCCTAGTCACACTTATTTGACAACTAGCCACATATGGAATTTAACTACTAGCTACATTTAAAATCTAGCCATTATCAAGGAAAGGCTCTTCTTTAAATGTAGCAGTCTTGGACTCTTCCATCCAAACTATCTCCCATATCTTAAAGGCCGCCACCCGTTGACCTTCTATCATCTTCAAGAGCTCCAGCTTCATGATCAAGGAATGTATAGCTTGAAGATGTGCACTTGAGCTTCCTTGAATTCCCAAGAGGTTGCATACTCTCCATGAATTGCTCCTCAAAGTGTCCATCTTCATGAAATTGAAAGTTAACACTAGATGGTATTAAGGATCAGCTCCAACTCGAGTCATTATCAACATTAAGCTTCCCGATATCGTATCAAAGTGGCTATCAACATTAAGCTTCCCGATATCGTAGCAAAGTGGCTTAAACGCCACTCCTAGGATCCTATTTCTAAGTGAGGAAACATGGATTTACGAGTCAAAAATTAACCTGAGATAAATTATCAATCTAACAGGCAGGGTAATTAGCGAGGGATTACAAATAGATGAAGATTATAAGTTAGTGTCTTGGAAAAATATTTTAGTGAGAGTAGGGATAACTTACTAAAATATTTTTCAAGAGTACTTTCATTTTCTTTGAAACTTTATGATATCAGAATGGATCGAAATTTTTATTTTCGTATTGAGATCATGATGTACTAAAATTGAAGGAAACTTCTAGAGTTTCTAGAAAAGGACGTTTTGTTCCACTAAGAACTGTATCCAACATGGAACAAAGACGGTCAAAAAATTGCAGCCACCAACTGCACATAATTACAAAGGTAGCTTACAATCCCACCATTGAAGAATTAATGTTAATGTAGTTATTCATACATGCAATTTTAATTCTAATTTTCAGAGAATCATGTTTCAGTTGTCCATCGAGAATGCGAAAAATCTGGAGACTTCCGCTTGGTTAAATGATAATCTACACATACAGCAAGGAGTGCAAAGATTCAAGATCCTCAGGAAGTCCAACCTATATATTACAATTACAAATATCAACTTGGCATAATACATAAACAAGCCCTCAAACTTGGCCTCAACTGGCAAATATACCCTCCAACTTTAGGTGTGCACAAGTAGGCACCTCAACTTGTATAAATTTGAACACGTAAACAAAAATGCTGGCATGGCACATAAATTTTAGAAGTGTCTAGATGATCCTTTTGTAAGTTGGAGTGTTCAGCTGACAAAGTGGAGACAAGTTGAGGTGCCTACTTGTGCACACCCAAAATTGGAGGGCATACTTACGTGGCCAAATTTAAGGGCCTGTTTATGTATTATGCCTATCAAATTTAGTCAAGGAGGACAAACCTGATACTTGATGCACAACAAAACCATTGCTGCTTGATCCATCTCTAGATCTTCATTCTTTTAGCCCGAATGTTGTCCAGTCCGTTGCAATGTTATGCTCAGCAGACACCTGCAAACTAGAAGTGTGTGATGGCTCGAGTTTTCTAAATTCCATTAGCCGCATCCTTCTCCATCTCCTAAATCTACTCTCATACTCCAGGCGAACTCCTCAACATGCTTCCTCCCCTGACTATGTAGATACCTCAAATATGCAATAATCATTTGGGTTCTTCCCTTCTTTATTGTCATAAGCATGCCACAATGTTTTAGATGGTATGTAGATGAAACACTTGGCAGAAGGAAAAGGATTAGATTCAAGGATGACACACTTCAAAGAATGTTTTCTTTCAGGGTCAGATTTGCAGACCAATGCAGCTATTAATACCATATTTGCTTCATTAGGATGGTAACTTATTGAAAAACCCATGAAATTATCGATATACCAAGATGGGTTCAGATCAATTGAGATCCCTTTTTTATTTTTAAACTTATAACCAATTTTTTTTTTCCTCCAGGAAAACAAATGTGAAAATAATCCCTTTGGTGAAAGTCACACTGCAACAGAAATAATAATTATTAATAGGGAACAATTTGACAAGAATATTAAACATACATATATGTGAGGGAGAGATGAAAACTTGATATAATTGTCCTACTTAAATACTTGAGGGAGAGATGAAAACCTGGATATAATTGTCCTACTTAAATACTGTAGGGGCTTCAACACATTAACTTGCCATTCGGAACATTCATGACCACCCCATGATAAATGGAGAGAACACAAATTAAGACACTTAATTACTAGATATATGATGCTCTTCAAGGCTAAATGATAATCTGCTTCAAGCACCTTTAAATCTGGGGGTATGTAATGACCCGTTTTGTCGTTACTGCATTTTCGGCCCTTTTAACTCGAGGGGACCGTTGACATGCTTTCCGAGGTGTTTAAACTTGATTCGGGCAACTTTTTGTGAGATTTAGGCCTAAAGTGAAAAAGAGTTGACTTAAAATTGACTTTTGGGTAAACAAACCTTTTTCGAAAATCTGTCGATTCTGAGAGGTTCGGATGGTCAATTAGAACTTGTGTGCATACCTGGTTTGGTTTCCAATGCACTCATATGCATTTTGAGACTTAGGTTGTGAATTTGAATTTGAGGTATCGGGGGTTGACTCTGTCAACGAGACCTCTAATAGGAATTTTGAGGCCACGAGTGCATTCGTAGCGTGTTTTTAGGTATATCTGCATATTTGGTTTGTGTTCGGGAGGTTCCAGGATAGTTCCAAGGGTCGATTTCAAGTTTTGAAAGATACTAGAAAAATCTGGTGTCTGGTGACCGCTTTGGCTTCAAAGAGGTAGTGCGGAAGCCCACGCGAAAGCACGGATGAACCGCTGAGGGGGTGGCACGAAAGCACGCTCAAAACCGCTGGCTGAACCGCGGAAGCGGTAGCGCGGAAGCGGCCAACGGACCAGATTTCTTATTTAAAAGGCCCTAAGTCTTTCATTCATTACCCACTCCGAAAATAGAGCTTTCGGATCATTTCAAGGCATTTCTTAGGGGAGAATCATTGTGGTAAGCTCTTCCATCTTCATTACCATTCCTTATTCCATTAATCATTATAGGAAATCTACAAAATGTGCTAGTTTCTTTAAGAACTTGTGGATTAAAAGAGAGTTTTTATGAATTCTCCTTCTAGGCTTGTAATCTTGATTAATTGATTGGGTTTATGCTAGATTATAATGTATCTAAGGTTGTTAATCATATATCTCCGATTATTAGTGTTGAATTCTTGAATCTAAGAGTTAGGGTTTATACCCAAAATTGAGAGTTTTGCTTGGATTTCTAAATTGGATGAATCCTTGAGCTAAATTAGTAATTAGTTGATGGGTTTTGATCATCTAGTGTTTAATTGGATATTTTACCCTCGAATTTTTTGTTTTGACCTTGTGAGCCCCGTTTTCCCAAATTCTAGGGTTGGGTTTTGACCTAATTTGAATGATTGCAAGATAGGTATCGATCTTCATGATTTCTAATCTAGATTTCAAATATACCTAGACTTTCTCTATCTTGAGGCTCGAGCGGAAGGCAAGGCTTGTATTGTTGTTCTCGGTAGGTTATGGCTTACCCTTGGAGACTTCGTGTAGCGAAGCATATATTTATATGATATTATCGGAGAAAGTATGTAAACCTTCGATATGAAATTGGGTGGATATTGTCTTAGGTTGTATTGTTGTTGTGTTGTGACTTGATTATTCTATTGTAGTGGCTTGATGCCATGTGCTGTTAGTAGATATTGGGATCTATTAGTCCTTCTTGATTGTGATAGTGTAGTACTTTACGGGTTGATGTTAATGCGAGGTTAGAGTTCATATGAGTTATGTATATGATATTGTCGGAGAAACACCGATATGTAAATTGATCCGATTATTGATGTTGATACATGCATTACACGAAGTTGATGGTTTTTTAAACGGATATTGTCTTTAGTCCGGAATCATGGATTGTTGGACTTCGCCTCCAGTGGAGAATCCCCGTGGGCAAAGATCATGTGTGGCACTTAGACATCGCGAGTCACCTTTGCAGATGTCGATATTTTCGGCATTGTACATAGCATTTGCATTCATACATTATTGCATTGCATTGCATCACGGCTTACATTGAGATGATTTGGTGTTTTACTTGTGATGTTGGATTCGGATTTAACATATTGAGACTTGGCACATTTGGGATTAGATGCTCTACTTAGGTGATGATGTGTACTTGGCTTCGATTATGTTTGACTTATACTTGTTGGTTTATCTGCCTATCTTGCTTTATTATCTGAATTATGTTAGCTATACTTAGTTAGCCTATGATACCTACCAGTACTGTGGTTTTGTACTGATCTACACTTGTTGTATTCTTTTATGAATGCAGAGTACCAGGTTGGGTCTTCATCCATCTCCCCTGGCTGATAGTCGCCTTCAGCATTAGCGTCGAGTTTCCAGGGTGAGCACGAGTCGTTCGCCGCCTTGAAGACTCCTTTTATTATCACGTCTTACTTTTCTACTCTGAGGCACAGACAGATTGATGTATTATTATATTATTCCAAACTTGTATTATATCTTTTAGATGCTCTCGGATGACTTAGATCAGACCCTGGGGGTGTTTCCTTATTTCTGCACTATTTCTATTATATATTATTGTGATACTTACGTAATTATTCTTTTCCGCTTGCTTGATTTATTTGTTGCACCTCGTAATTTTGTACGTTGAGATTCGTTAGGTGTTAGCTGTCCAATTGCAGACACTGGGGTTTTTTATAGGATATATTAGATTATATACGTCCCTCTTATGGTTATAAGGGTTTAAGTTCATGTACTAGGTCATGGAAGGATTGGAGGGCAAGTGGCTTAAGGAAGTTAAGTTTTTTGGAGCTTTGGAAAGAGGATGGGCAAGGTTTCATACGATAATTTGGTCTAACTTGAGAGAAGGATATCTCCTAGTATATTAGGAGTTTTGAAGTAAAACAAATGCCTAAATTGGAGTTCATGAAGTCTAGTTTCCAATGCAACAAACCGTGCATCGATCTGACATTGGAATCTAACATTATGAGCATTTGAAGACGGACTACCATAGCAGGGAAATAACCTTGCGCGAACGCGGTTGGGATGGCGCGAACGCGCAGAGCAATTTTAAGTCGATTTCCACCGACTTCCACACACTATATAAGGACCTAAATCCCCTTTTCTCCATCCAATAATTTCCCAAAAAGCTCAGCAAACATGGATGGGCATATATACCATAGAATTAAGGGATTTGAGTGATTTCAAGTGGCAGAGTACTAATCAAGGCTCGGCTAACGTATAGTTTGATTATAGTGTTGTTTTGCGGTGGATGTTGGCCTGAATTCAAAGTAGATTTTGAAGATATTGTTGTTCTATTAAGAACAAGGTATGGATATCTCTTTATTGATATTGATTTAGGTTTATTTACAAAGATAGAGTTATTAAATCATCGTGTAGTGGATTAGTTGGTTGGGAAATTGGGTAGACATCGTGTGGGATATTTTATGGAATATATTGGTACTGATAATGATGTTGTTGATATTAGAGTTGTCATTGTTGTTGGTTGTTGGTGTTGTGATTTCGGGATAGAGATATAAACAGGGGAGATGCTGCCCAAATTTCTGCAGATTCTAAAAGGATTTAATTTGAAGGCTTAAGACAAGCATGTGACGATAAGCCTAACAATAGTATGAATGATTTTTTATGTAGATTGTGAGACTACGAAAGATATTTTGTAGATTAAAAGACAAGAAGTAAGTTGGAAAGTCGAGAAGTAAGCTTCAGGTATGTTAAGGCTATTCCTTCTTTTCATTGGCATGATTCCTACTATTGAGACATCCTTGACTATTCGCACAAAGATGTGCTATTCACGAAGATTATACTTAGGTTACCATAACCCTATTGTAGTACTCCTTTCTAGTTAAGAACGAGTATAAAAATAGTTGTGTTTTATAAGATGATTGAATGACATGAGGTATAATTAGTGTATATGTTGCTTATAGGCTATTATGTCGCCTTCGAGTTATCGTTATGTGTTTGTATACACCTGGCCCACGGGTCATGGAATTTTTGCCTGACCGATGGGTCACGGAGTTGCGCATACCTGACCTACGGGTCATGGAGTTGATTATACCTGGCCTATGAGTCATGGAGTTATCTATGCCTGACCCTCGGGTCACGGAGTTATGTCATCTTGCCTCAGATGAAAGGCAACCTAGGTAGAATACCTCCAGATGCTTTCTTGAAATATCCAGGGTATAGTTTGTTATTCCATTTCAGCTGTTATCTTGCCTTACATATTCAGTACATTATTCGTACAGACGTCCCTTTGTCTGGGCATGCTGCATTCATGCACACGCGTGCGGATCGACGGCACCGATAGACCTCCCCGAGGCGGGATCGGATATCGACCGATTGGTGAGCTCCTCTTTGTTCGGAGTTGCCAGGTCTTTGAAGTCTCTCCCCTTTTTATTCCAGTTGTACGGTCGGGGCCCTGTTTCGACCGTGGTACAGTCATACTTTCCTTAGAGGCTTGTAGACGAGTCCTACATATATAGTGTGACTGTGTGATAGCCTTGTCGGCTTGCATATGTCTATTGGATACTGTTGTCTTTGTACGATCAAAGTAACCTTGTCGGCCTGCTCAGTTGTGTATATATATATTTTGGGTGTGTGTGCCCAGTTCAGACGAGATAGTTAGTATTTTTATATATGTCCAGATTGTGGCCTTGCCAGCTTATTGGTATCGTTGGGCAGGTGGGCCTTATCGGTCTAAGTTGGGGGTTACTCTCCAGAGTTTTAGACTTAGAGTGGTTCGCTCGGGCCTAGCGTGGCAACAAGTGTCGGTCATGCCACTCCAGATTTGAGGCGTGACATTATTATTCATGTATTTTGTTATCGTTGGGTTAAGGTTTCACTTACCGAGGTGAAAAATGCAAGTGCCCTCACGACTTAGTCAAATTGCGTCGTGACAGGGTAGCTCTCCTTGCAATTCATTAAGATTCTGACAGAATTGCAAGTCCAGTTCTGTAAACATTCCGCAATCTCCAAGAGAAGGATGGACCTCTTCCAAATTCTTACACCTCCATAAATTTTGTGTCTCCAAGTTTGGCATATCACCAAAATTAGGGGTTTTTGTTAACCCAAGGCTCCTCTTGAGATTCAAATGCTTCAAGTTGCTTATTTTATGTTTTCATTAATAAAAAACAAAATATATATATAACATAATGTTTCTATGAAATATCAGTTAGCTACTCCTAAAAGAAATATTGTGGGGAAAAAAATAAAGAGAAGGTTGTTACAGAATTGATGGAAAATTTTCATTTTCAGAATGCTCATTAAAATATGTTGATTGTAGCTAATGTGAAAAAGAGGTTTCAGCTTTGTATTTGGAATACATAATTGTATTAACATCTAAACATATATTTCTCCTATTTTAATTTAGCAATGCAAATAAAACCTCTATAGCGTAAATTTCATAAATGGTCACATAACTATCACATTTTTTTCACCAAAGGCACTTAACTATATTTTCTAACACAAAAGTCACAAAACTTTGACCTTACTAACACAAAAAGCACACCTGCCGGAAAATTCAACTTTTGTATGGGTAATATTTTATTTTTTTTTAATTTTCATCTAAAACATACAAACTCAATTGAAAAGAACTAACGCGACCCAAAACTCATATGTAGATATTAAAAACTAAAAGAGTGAATGAATTTGAAAAACATTATTACAAGATTATTACTTTCAATGCAAATAGTAATAACTATTACCCCATAAAATTCAATTTCTTACTATCCAACTGTAACGACTCATTTCATCGTTCCCGTGAATTTTGAAGGAGGAAGACAGCAATGACTCCCTAACAGTGTTTTCACCTAGTCCCATCCTAGAGATTATTTAAGTCAACCAAAATCATTGTACGCATCGTGTATGATGTAGAAGCATGGGGACCCGACCCAACTTAACCGCCGTAGCAGTTGTATTGGCTCTACAGCGGTGCCACTGTAGCGGTGTACTAACCGCCACAGGTACCAGGTGATCTCACAGCCGCCATAACGACACTTTAGTTGCCCTAGCGGTACCGCCGTAGCGGTAAACTTGCCGCTGGGGTGGTCTCGCACAGTGAATTTCCCTATTTAAAGGATCATTTCGGGAATTGTCCCATTTTTCATAATCCTAAATTCTAGCCCCCCAGCTCGGTGGGAAAGCTCAAAAATGAGATTTTTAGTCCAAATAAGTCCTTCTAACACCCAACAAACCTCCTTCCACCTAAGAAATTACTCCTAAACATACTCACCTAGAGAATTATCAAGTGGGTTTCAAGTCATCTAGAATTGGAAGAGTGATGAGGTAGCAACATTTTCTTCCTAAATTCCTTCTAAGCCACCTCTTATGTTCTTAACCAAAGAAAGGAGCTAATAACCTAGATCTCTACACTCCTTTTCCTTTAAAAATAGATCCTTGCATGGATCTTGGAGATGGGTTCTTCCAAAATATAAGCTTGAAAATGGGAACACTCTCTAACATTTGATATAGAAGAAGGCTAGAGGTGGGTTAAGACCCCCAAACCTCCCTATTAATCCAAATCTCTTATGAAGGATTCATATGGAAAGCTTTAATCTTGGGTAACATGGTTGTCTCCAAATTATATCACGCGGATTACGATGTAGCGATGAGTTTGAAGGAATCAATGGATGTTCGTGGCACCCGCTCGGCCATGAGGTAGGTTACGACTTTCCTTTCGGTAGACTTCGGTTAGTTTTTTGTATTGTGTGTAGAAGAAACGGAGAATGCATGTATAGGAAATTGGAGATCTGGGATGGAACTTTAGGATAGTATTGTTATGTGTGAATTATTGTTCGGGCTTGTGTCCTGTAGACTCCTTAGGTATGGATGTGGCCTTGTCATTTCTTGGTGGATTTATGTGACTTGGAAGTAGCGGACGGAATCTAATTATGCCTATCGATGAAAGTATTTGTAGTGAATCTAAACGCTAGACAAAATATAACATGTATCATGGTAGTGACTGATGTCCTAGTTAAATGGTGACAAATGACTCGTGTGTAGGATGAGGTTCTTAGCCTAAGCAAATATGCTGAAGTCGGAAAATGGTCATATCGTAGGTCTAATGATTGACTTGAGATGTGTTGGGACTAGCCACCCGTTATGTGCACTGGGTTGTTTAATTATGTTGGCTTGATGTCAGGTGTAGTTGGTAGGTATCGAGTTCTGTGCGTCGTCTTGATTGAATAGAATTGATATACCGTTGTTGGTATTTGTGCTCAATATATAATGGCATACCCGCCGTTGGTACTTGAGCTATAGATATATGTTGGCATGCCCACTGTTGGTAATGTGATGTGATGCGTTGTTGGCGTACCTCGTTATGGTACTTGTGATATTAAACTTGATTGTTGCTTGTTGACATATGCATTGCACGCATTCTCTCATATTCATGCACGGCCGATACCCGATGATAATTCGGTATCGTTGATTCAGTAAAACTGATACTTGATAAACTCTTTTACTTGAGTGATTATGAAAAGGCCGATGTCCGAAGATCCATTTCGGAATCGTTGATTTTATGAAATTGATATTTGATGAACTCTTTACTTGAGTGATTGTGAGAAGGCCGATGTCCGAAGATCCATTCTGGAATCATTGATTTGTGAAACTGATATTGAATCATGATTGTGAGGATTCCGATGGTTATATTCGGGCATCGTTGTTGCATGGCCGATTTCGACGTTATCCCAGAATGTTTATTAGTACATGGGCTTCCCCCAAGGTTGAGTGATTGTGAAAGATCCGGGATGGGTGGCACTTAGACTTCGCGAGTCACATTGCGTTGTGCTACCGAGACGTTGATATTTCCATCCGGAGTGCATGTGTACACCTCATTTGCATGTCATGCATTGCATTCGTACCATTATCGCATTGCATTGCATTATGACTTGGCCGAGATGTATGTGATGATTGTATTGTGATGTTTCTATTGTGTTGATTGGATTGTGATGAATCCGTTGTGAGGATCGTAATGCAATGATTCTATCGTAGTGATCGGTTGGATCAGATATACGGAGACTTATCGTATAGGGTTTAGATACTATACATAGGCAATGTCGAACATTTGAACTCGGTTTTTGTGACCTATATTGTTGACTTGTGCTTGTCAAATAAACCTAAAACTAGCAGTGTATCGTGTTAAGCGAGGTTGGACATGAAGGTGTTGTAACAATGAGTTTGCTCCTAAAACACGAACGAGCGACTTGGGAATGGTAAAGATGTTGAGAATCTGTATAGGTGTTTGGCCAACTTATAATTTATGGTAGATTAGTTGTGACTTAAGTTATATTGAAGTTATGATCTACTGTTTCGGGATATGTGACTTGATTTAGTGATTATCAGCATTATTCGTGAATTCTTTACCAATATGTGTTACAAACCATTGTCGGCCTATGGTACTTACTCAGTATGTATGGTTGTACTGATAATGCACTTGCTACACCCTTTTTGGGTGTAGATTGTTTCAGGTGATTGATCAAAGTATATGCGGAAGTTATGCGGTGCTTGTCTGGAAGGCCTCCTCCCATTTCATTCGGGGATTGGAGGTTGAGTCTTAGAATATGATGTCATTCTGAAATTTACTTAGTCACTCTTGTATTAGTCTAGACCGAGTCATGAGAAAATTGTATCGAGTCTGTAAACATGTATTGTTGGTTTATGAAACATTCGAGTTAGTATTTATAAATGAAATTCCGTTGTATTTCTTAATTTCCTAATGTTTTTGAAAGGAATGTTATGTGACTGAAACGTTATATAAACGAGAGGGTTCGCCTACTAAGGTGGGGAGGTAGGTGCCCGCACGAGCCTAATTTGGGTCGTGACACCAACAAAAATGTAAAATTTCAATATACATTGGAAAAGGGGCCTAATATGCCCTAAGATTGAAAAAAAATTGTTTCAACCAAATTAACCAACGTTAACTAATATTTATATCAAGTGGTATAAGATTTGCGAAGGTAAAATTTTTCCAAGAACAACTCGTCAAAATTTTTAGTCGCTGGGATTAAATAATCAAGGACAAGCTTATCTATGGTCATGTCCTGCTCTGGTACATTTTGTTCGCGTACCATAATCATGGGGAAAACCACCATCCAACAGTTAGCATCACAAGCCATAACATTTAATTTTCTCTCATCAAAATGAATCATATCGAAAAAGATTTCGAATTGCATTATAATTAGGAAGAAAAAAAAAATTATCAAAATGAAAAAAGTTAATCCTAGACTGAATTTTTTTTTTCCACATAGAGAGAAGAATTGTATATTTGGTGGAAGGATTATTTTTGTTTCTTTAATATTTTAATTTCTGCATATGGATTTTGGGTCAGGTCGGTTCTTTTTAATTGAGTTTCTATTTATTAGATTAAAATAAAAATACAAAAATAGAATTAAAAAATACTACCCATTGGAAGTTGGATTTTAAGCTAGGTGTGATTTTTATATTAGTAAGTTCAAAGTTTTGTGATTTTTATGTTAGAAAAAATAGTTAAGTAAAATTAGTGAAAAAAAGTGATAGTTATGTGATTTTTCTGTTAGAATACATAGTTAAGTAACTTTGGTGAAAAAAAAGGGTTGGTTATGTGATTTTTGTGTTCGAAAACATAGTTAAGTGGCTTTGGTGAAAAAAGTGATAGTTATGTGATTTTTGTATTAGAAAACACAGTTAAGTGACTTTGCCAAAAAAAAAAAGTGATAGTTATGTGACAATCTATGCAATTTTACCTCTTTAATATCGTAATTTCTTTTTAGGTTTTACTTTTCACAATATTGAAGATTAAATATTTATAGGAATGTGAGGGAGTCCCTCAGGACTTGCAAGTTCTTTACTAAGTAAATATAATTGCAAGGAGTAAATTATACACAAAAGCAAGTTTATATGCAAGATCTTCTACAATTATAACAATTTGATCGGAATTATTATTTCATTATTTTGTATGAGAACTTCGCAACGAACTCCAGTTGATATCTAATTTTTTTTTAAAAACATTAAATTCCAAGAATTAAAAATATTTCACATGAGAAATGTTTCTTTACAATTCTTTGTGATACAAAGACTTCATTTTAGATTGTGAACGTCAAATTAGTTCAATCCCACCTAAATATTTTAAAGATATAATTGCTAAAAGAAAGTTGATGGAGAGAGAGGGAGAGGTTATACGTCTGATTTTGTGATGAAGTTTGTATTTGTAAGTTTTGATTTTGTGATGAAGTTTGTATTTGTAAGTTTTAAATTCACTTCCAAGTGAGTGATTAGCCAAAAAAAAAAAAATGGATTTAGTTATGGATATCAGAACATTTATTTAATGTAGCATTTAAATCATGGACTGATTAATTTACTTGCATTGACCTATCAAAACATTTATTTCAATCTCCTTATTTCGTAGATTATAAGTAGAAGATGTAAATTACACAAAAGCAAGTTTATATACAAGATGCTCTATAATTGTAACAATTTATTCAGAATTATTGTTCCATTATTTTGTACAAGAATTTTGCAACATGTCACCATTTGATATCTACTATTTGAAAATTTAAATCAAAAGTATTTCAAATGAAAACTGCTTCTTTACTATTCTTTGTAATAAAGTACTTCACCTTATGTTATTTATAACCCTGTTCCTATAGAAAACAAATATAGACATATTTGCTTTTTATGGTTCCATCCTTTTGTCGTTTCAAATTTAATGCAATTACAATATATATGGATGGAATATATTTAAATGCTTATGTTTCATAATACATAAATATATTCTTTGTGATAAAGTACTTCACCTTAAGTTATTTATAACCCTGTTCCTATAGAAAACAAATATAGACATATTTGCTTTTGATGGTTCCATCCTTTTGTCGTTTCAAATTTAATGCAATTACAATATATATGGATGAAATATATTTAAATGCTTATGTTTCATAATACATAAATATGAATGGTTAGAGAAAATGAATTGCAGAAACAAATATATAGCATGTTTAAGTCCTTTTGCATGCTTCACATTAGATTTATGTATTATGTTTTCTCCTACAAACATAGTTTCTCGATCCATCTTTGATTCACAATTTTTTAAAATCAAACAGGACATGCAACAAATTTTAAGGTTTGGATTGGATATGTCATCATAGTTCTAGGGATGACTTGGTACCAAAAAGCTATTTTCGCGCTGGGTATTTAAAAATTGTCCCTGATTTACGGTTCAAAATAGCCTTTTTAGGTTTTAATGAAAAATATTTGGACTAAAATAATCTTAAGTTGAGTGGCAAAGATGGTAAAGCAATGTGGCATGCAAGTCCTAACAAATTGGACAAAGTCTATATACATTGGACTTTCAAGTTTTAAGTTTTAATTTTGCCTGTGTGAGAGCGTGCACATTGCCGTTCTCAAGCCCGAATGAAGGATGAGGGTTGCCGAGGGTCAATAAAAAATAACCTCTCTACCCGATAAAGGTAGGGATAAGGCTGCATACATCTTATCCTACCCAGACCCCACTTGTGAGATTACACTGGGTTTGTTATTGTTGTTGTTGCAAGTTTTAAGTTTTACATGATGTTAATTGTGTATATCAAAGCATTTATTTGGTGTAGTACTTGAATCGTGGCGTGATTAATTAGAAAGAGACAGTGCGCACAAAGTATACCTTTGATGTTGGCCAAAGTTCCACAAGCTGAATTTTAGATAATACAAGGCCAACAAGGTGTGATGGTTCAAACCTCTCAAGCAATGAACTTGAAGGATAGTTTCGCCATTCTATCCACTGCAGGCTAGAAGGAAGATAAGTGATAGCGCTATACGAGCAAACAATTTCATGATCAAGTATCAACACCTGTAAGCTTTGCATCCTCTTGAATACCTTGCTATGATTTACGTGTTCATCTTCAAAACTATAACCTTTTGGGATCCGTAGGCTTTCCACCTTTTTGATTTTCTGTAAAGAAGGAAACAAATATCTATTTGTCCCGTAATAAAAAAAAATGAAGTAGAAAACTCAACGGAACAAAGTCGCAATAGTATGAGCTTACAAAATTATCAATTTAGTTAAAATATTCCTTACCAACTTTCTAGCAAAAAGGTCTTGAACCTCCTCATGTAGCCATATTCTGCAGTTTCGATACTCTTTCCTTAACAACACATTTTGACCCATTTCTCTTATCAATTTATGTATCTGATATCTGCAGCAGCCATCTCCATTGATGGATAGAAGAAATTTTTCGATGAGGTAGTTTATTCCTATCAAGTGAATACCACAACTCTTAAGTATTCGTTCCACATACTTTTTTGGTTCATGATTGAACAGGCATGAGATATCTAGGAATATTCTCATCATATCTTTATCCAACCCATCAAGACCAATCTTAAGTTTTCCTAGAATGTCATCACTAGGGATTTTCTTCGGTCTATCAATTATGTCTCTCCATTGCTCTTTGTTTCGTCCATAAATAGAAGAACCCAAAACTGTAAGAGCTAAAGGGAGTCCATCAAAGATACTTCACCACTTCACTTGAAAGTTCCTCGAAATCTCTCTCTAGAGATTTTCTTTTGAAAGCATGCATGCAAAACAGTTCAAGAGCTCTCTCAGATAATAGTAGGACTTCATATACTAGGACTTCATATACTTTATCCTCCTTCGAATGAGTGATTATTAGGTGCTTGTCTCTCGTGGTAATCAGAATTCTACTACCCCTACCAAACCACTCTTGCCCTCCAACTAAAAATTTTAGTTGATTTATATGGTTTACATCATCAAGAATGACCAAAACTTTCTTCTAGCTAAGCCTATTGCTTATAATTATGACACCTTCACGTTCACTAGTTATAGTCATCTTTATACCCAAGAGCTTTTGGATGAGATCTTTCTGTAACCATATTAGTCCCTTCTTCTGGTAAATTCCTCCAACATCATCAAGAAAACAATCAGCGTCAAATCGAAGGCGACATCTCTCGTAAGTAGCACTAGCAATTTCTGTTTTGCCTATACTGCCCATCCCCCATATTCCAATGTAACCAACATCATCTGATTCCATACCTAAAAATGAGATTACTTTCTCGATTTGAGAATTTATTCCCACTAAACATTCCAAAAAAGGTGAAATAACTTGAATGGACTTGGGTGATATGTCGTCAACTACCTTCTTGATGCAATCTGCCTCATCCCTATGTATATGAATTCAGGCATGTGAAAAGTACATACCGTCTCATGATAGTTTATACTTGTTTAATTCAACATGGCAATTGCCGCGAAAAACATTGTCACCGAGCTTAACAAAGGTGATAAGCTAAACGGTGACAATTACGAAATATGGAGTATGAAAATCCAATATGCCCGGGAAGAGCAAGAGGCTTTTGAAGATCTTAATGTGTCTGACACTTCTTGAAAATGGTGATACTTCCCAACATGTGAAAGATCGCGAGGCTTATAAGGCTTGAAAAAAGAAGAATTCTCTTGCTCGCATAACGTTGCTGAGCAACATGGATAACGATATTATGAGAGAATTCCAAGAGTATTACAATGATAAGGACATGTGGTCCGCATTAAAAGAAAAGTTTGGTCATACTTCAGTTGCCAAGTTAAGAGCACTTACTATTAAGTTTGATACTTATAAAAAGTGTCTTGATCATACTATGCGTAAGCATCTGCGCCATATGTCGAATATGGTGAATGAACTGAAAGATGTCGGTCATGTGTTAATCAAAGAGCAACAAGTACAAGCTATGATTCACTCCCTACCCAACGCTGGGAAAATATGAAATACACTTGACCCATAATGTAGCATCAAAACTATGGAAGATGCTAAGCATTATTTGGAACTCGAGAAAGAGTCTTAGGGATGGACAAAGCTACTACAAGTGTGTATGTGGCGAGTTCAAGTCCAGAACGTGGACAAGGCCAAAAACGCAAGTATGGTGGGTTTTTCAAAAAGAAAGGGAAGGGACAAGCCACGAAAAAGCCTAAATATAATCAACAAGAACTAAAAGGTGCTTCTGTTCGATAGAAGAAAGTGAATATGGCGAAGCTAAAATGCTACAATTGTGAGAACAAGGGACATATTGCTCATGATTATCCTGAGCCTAAAAAGGTATATGACCTTATTCTAATTTACATAGTGATGTAAATGTATCTTGTTGTGCTTATCTAACTGAATCACATCTTATGTAGATTGTAGACTCGAGAGCCACCGACCATCTAGTGAAGGACAGAGATGCATTTGTAGATTTTTGAAGAATTCCACAATTAGCAAAATGGATTTACGTAGGAAACAACTCCAAAGGCATGGTGGCCGAACTTTGTTTCTACATGATGTACTATTCGCCCCTTCAATTCGTCGGAATTTAGTCTCATTCACAATGTTGATTAATTTAGGATTTTATTTAATCTTTCATAAACATGGTTTGGATTTGAATTTGGCCAAGACAAAATATGGCACTAGTTATCCTTGTAATGGTTTTATTATATTGGATAGTGTACCTAGTTTCAATAATAATAATATTTTTTCCTTATTTACGTCTACTTCTAATTGTGAAAATGATGTAAATCTATGGTATGCTAGGCTTGGCCATATTGGTTAGCAAAGAATGAATCGTCTAGCCAAATAAAGTCTTCTTGGCTCTAAAGACCAAGTAGATTTGTCTTCTTGCGAATTTTTCCTAGCCGGAAAAACGGCAAGAAAACCATTTGGGAAAGGCACAAGAGTTGATACTCTATTGCAATTAATTCATTCTGACATCTGTGGTCCAATGAATGTAAGGGCAAGACATGATGCTATTTACATCATCACATTTATCGATGATTTTACTCTATTTGGTTATGTATATTTGATTTCTCATAGATCTAACGCTTTGAGTTGTTTTATTAAGTTTATGAACATAGTTGAAAATCAACTAAATAGAAAAATCAAAGCATTAAGCACATATTTGTCTGATGAGTTCAAACAATTGTGTGATGAAAAGGGAATTCAAAGATAATTAACTACTCCCTACACTCCACAACAAAATGGTGTTGCGGAATGATGAAATAGAACCTTGTTAGAAATGGTTGGGTCAATGATGGCACAAGCAAAATTGCCTATCACCTATTAAGGAGATACTTTGCTCGTTGTTGCATTTGTACTTAATCGTGTCCCTTCTAAGTCAGTTACATCTACGCAATATGAGTTGTGGCCTAAACCAAAGCCTAATTTGAGCATTTTGAAGCTTTGGGGTTGTGCTGCTCTTATTCATAATCGATTTTCCTGATATGGAAAATTAGGTCTAAGGGAAGAAAGTATATCTTTATATGATACTCTGAGCAGTCTAAGGGTATGTGTTCTTAAGTAAGTAAGATAGTGGCATTGTAACTGAAGTTGAATCACGCGATGTTACATTCCTAGAGAATGATTTTCCTAAGTAGGGCGAGATAGGTCAAGACTTATCTCTTTATGAACCTACAGACCAGATCGCCTTCGCTATAGATGCTCAAATGGATTGGAGTGGTAGTCATTTAGATGATAATGGATTAGTTCCTACCACCACAAATACTCAATCATTATTGAATCCCTTTGATATTGCTGGTCCGAGTGAGAGTAACTTACCAATTGATAAATCAATTTATCAACCTCAACAGTCGTCCAAAAATTCCCCGTCGTCAACTTGAGATCAAAGATGAAGCATTTATATAGATACTCCAGAAGATGAAAAAGAACCATGAAATATCAATGAGGCTCTTACATGCCAGCAAAGGATAAATGGCTAAAAGCAATGTAGGAGGAAATGGAATCAATGAAATCAAACCAAGTGTGGGAATTAGTTGATCTACCTATGGGTTGTAAAGCTATTGGGAACAAATGGGTTCCCAAAATAAAGCGTAAGGCTGATGGTAGTATTGAAAGGTATAAAGCTCGCCTCGTAGCTAAGGGGTATACACAACTGGAAGGAACCGATTATGAGAAAACTTTTTCACCAGTTGTGGGGTTTACCTCGATAAGGCTAATTTTGTCAATGGTAGCTAATTTAGATCTTGAAATGCATCAAATGGATGTAAAAATCACATTTCTCCATGGAGAAGTAGAAGAGGAAATCTATATTGATCAACCTGTAGGTTTTGTGAAAAAAAGTCAAGAGCATAAAGTATGCCGACTTCGTAGGTCAATTTATGGCCTTAAGCAATCTTCTAGACAATGGTATTTACGTTTTCATAATGATATCATCTCATATGGTTTCACTATGATTCATGAAAACCATTGTGTGTACATCAAAAGATCTAAAAATAAGTTTGTGATCTTATCGAGTGACATCGAGTATGTTAAAGAAATAAATGGGTGGCTATCATTAACATTTGAGATGAAAGATATGGGTGAAGCATCATATATTCTTAGAGTTAAGATTTCAAGAAATTGTTCAAAGAGATAAATGTCTCTTTCATAACAGTCTTATATAAAGAAAGTTCTTGAACGATTTAATATGCAAGATTGGAAACCTATAAACACTCATGTTTCTAAAAGTGAAGCTTTAGGCAGGAGGATGTGTCCTCAGACTCTACAAGAGAAGGAACGAATGAGAAAGGTTCCTTATGCCAATGCCATTGGTTGTCTAATGTATGCTATGATATGTACTAGACATAATATATGTTATGCCGCAGAGTTGACTAGCAGATTTCAATCTAATCTAGGACAAGAACATTGGAAAGCACTTGAAAGGATATTAAGGTATCTTAGAGGCACAGTCGACTATTCTTTATGTTACCAAGGAAATGATCTGCAACTCAAAGGCTACACTGATGCTGATTATAGAGGAGATTTGGATGAAAGAAAATTCACCTCTTGCTATGTATTCTTACTTAACAATGGCGCCATATCATGGAGTAGCAAGAAGCAATGATGGATTATCGACAATGGAAGCTGAACTTGTAGTCACTTTCAGCAGCTGTGAAAGAAGCTATTTGGCTTAAACATTTTCTGGTCCACTTGGGTGTGTATAACAATGTTGTTGAATCTGTCACCATCAATTGTGATAGTCAAGCTGCAATAACCTACACAAAGGATACAAAGTACCATGGGAAGACGAAACATATTGACATTAAGTATAATTTTGTTACAGACATGGTTTTGCATAAAGAAGTGAATGTGAAATACATATCTACGCATCAAATGATAGCAGATCCCTTAACGAAACCCATAATATGTGATGCTTATGAAAGATATGTGAAGTCATTGGGTTTGCATAGATGCTAATGTATGTATATCTTCTTAGTTTATGCCTAATTATCCATTCTTGTTGGTTCATATACATGTATAATATTTTATGTTTAGTACACAAATTTTTAGTATGAGAAATATGTCGGACAAACAAAAAGATTGGCCTATTCACACAAGCAATCGCCTCTATTGTCTAAGTGACAAATAGAGATGAGACAATTATAAACCAATTATTGTCAGAAGTGATGATAAAAGAGAGCTTGGAGTTTATAATAAGAATGTCATTTTTTGTTTTTGTTTTTGTGTTTAAATATATGTGATTAAAATGAGTTAGTCTGTTCTTAATACCATATGTGAGTTCTAATGAATAGTCTCTTCTTAATGCCACATGTGAGTTCTAATGAATAAAATGATTGAAAAGATTTGTGAACTTAAAGTTAGACATGAGTTGTCTAAACTATCATTTGCACTGTATTTAATTTTTAAAAACATACGCTCCATGGAAAAGGAGTCAATAATGTGATACATGTTTCATACCATGTATGCATATGGTGACCCATAAGGGCTATACAAGTTTATGTTATACCCCGTACTTTGGACGTTGGAATATTCTAAGTTGGTTGCGACAAGTTATGGACAAGACTTTTAATTTTCGATTTTGTTGATTTTTTTGTTTTAATGCGCAAGTTGCATATTTGGAATAAGGAAAAATTTGGGGTTAAAAGTGAATTATGGAAAGTTAAGCATTTCATGAGAATTTGGGGCTAGAAGTGAAATTTTGAAAAAAGAATATTTCATGAAAATGGTCACATGTGGCCATGTGTGAGATGTGGGCCATAGGGCCACTTGTGCAAATTATATATGATGAAAAAGATGACAAGGTAAGACAAATTATTCATCTTTTATTACTTAAGAAAAGTCTAGAAAATTGGAGAAAAAAGAGGGGCAACTGCCACACCCCTATATATATATATATATATATATATGGACATGTGATGGAAAAAGCAAGACAATTTATCATTTTCCACTCAAGAAAGTTCAAGAAACATGGAGGAAAAAAAATGAAAGGCCATTCGGCCATGGAGGAGAAAAAGAGAAGACCAAAAATCTTCTCCAAAAAAATTATTTCTTCTAGGTTTCCTACTAATTGGAAGGTCCTAATCAACATGGAGTGGTTGTTGGAGCAAACAAATCCTTGGTTCTTGCAAATCTCAACCCTAGCCAAGTTGAAGAACAAAGTGGAAAAATGTGAGGTTTAATCTTCTTTACATGACTTGTGGATGGTTTGTGTATGTTGTGAAGTGTGGAAATGAATGAGAATCATGAGAATAGGGATGTTGAAGTGTAGCCGTGTGTGTGTGTGTGTTTGGCCATGTGTATGTAGAGTGGTGATGGAGTGATGGATTAATTGTATTCAACATGTTTGTGTGTTGTTGTAATGTGTAGAAATTGGATGAAATTCATGGAAATATGGAAGTTGGTATGTGGCCGTGCATATTTGTTGTTTGTAGAATACGATGAACTAATTTTATTTAGCATGATTTGGTTGTTGTTGCATGGATTCCATAATGAGAATGATGGTTTAAAGATTTAAATGGAAGTTGGAATCGTTTGTAGGTTGTTGGAGAAGATAATGTAATTTTAATATAGTTCTTGTATTATTGTGGTTAATGTTGTTAATGTATGGAATGTTGGTATAGTTTGTGAATTTGGCGGAAAGAAATGTATTGTTGTTGTTCTTATGGAAATTTGAGGTTTCGGGTTTCATTATATAGTGGATGGGCTGATTTGAATGTATTGTGAATTGTCCGAAGCGTTCTTGAATTTTGTTAAGTGATCTTGGGTTAGTTTTGAATATGCGATCGTTGATATTAGTTTGAATATATGAAGTTGAATTGAATATGCATGGATGTTGTCGAATTATGTAGAAAGGAGCTATTAATGTTAGAATGTGTTTGGAATTGCTATGGATATTGTTGATGTGGTTGTTGGTATTGTTGTTGGATATTTGGCCGAGTTGAATTCTCGGGTGTTGAATTTAAAGTGAAATGCCGCCCAAATTTTTGTAAATAAAGTGCGAGTTTAAAATGGGATTCCGAGGTGCCTATGACTAATGTTTGGTGTCTAATGGCGTGTTGTAGATTTTGAGAAGCCAAGACTTGAGTTTGGATTAGCTTAGGAAGCAACCAAGGTATGTAGAGCTTACCTTTCCTTCTTTTGGCATGTCTTAGAGACGACTAAGCTATGATACGTTATGAGCCTTGGGGGTAATTCTATTCGTAAAATCCGAACATGTTTATGATTCATATTTGCTTTGTGATGTTGGCATCCTTAATATGGTCAAGCTAGGATCCGTATGTCCTTGATATGATTGGATTTGAAACACTATGTATACGGTTTGTTCCGAAAGGATCTTATGTCTTTGTATGACTAAATTTCAAAAGTTGCATAAAAGTTTTGCTTTCAAAAGAGTTTTGTTCCCAAACGATTCCCAAACTACGAACGACCGTAACTTTCAAGAAAAAGCTCATTGCTTTGATATCTTCGCAAATGATTTCATGACGAGTAAAGACTTTAATTGTCATAGGCGGGCCCGGATTGGGTTGACGCTCGTCCGTGGGTCCCGCGACTCTCTATGTTTGGTTCTAACGACCTATTTTTGAAAAAAATTCAATATGACTATCTTTCCGACCCCCGAGTATGATTACTTATTTATCGGTTGAGTCTGAAATAAGGATTTTCATGCACATGATTTTGATACGTAACTATGGTTTCTAAAGTACGGTTTGATATGTTCCCGAGTGATATTCTAAGAAAATCCGATTTGACTACATCGCTTTGGCTTATAAATGATGGTTCGTTTTGATTAACCTATCGAGTCTTTGAAAATGTTTTAAATTGTATTCGGTTACTCACGATTCGAAACGTGCATTCTGTTGTTACATTTTTCGCCAAGTCCCGGGCCGGCTAGGATATTGTGCGCCCGATGCTGTATTCCGAAATATGATGTGTCCGGTATGACGAGCCCCTTTCGGCCGGGTACTGTGTATATATGCCACGTTATATGTTATATGTATGTATTCCGGAATATCGACGGAATCGGAGCGGTGGTGGGGCAAACCCAAAGGTGAGAGGCAAATTCCACACCGGTTTAGGCAAATCCCACATTGGTTTAGGCCAATCCCATATCGGTTAGTGTCGCCATATGATAAGTTATGATGTTATGATGTGTTACGGTATGTATATGATAATTTCAGGCATATGGTTTCTCACTACTCCGCTCGTGCGAGCCGTTATTATCTCTTTCACGCGTCCCGGCCACCATGTATTCGTGCACTTCATTGCATTATTCATCGCGTCCCTCACTGAGGGCCGGGCACGTTATATTTACCGCGTCCCTTGCTAGCGGGGCCGGGGCACGTTATATGATATGATGATATGGAGGAGGGTGGCGTGATGGCATATGATGATTCCTTTTACCGCGTCCCTCACTAGAGGGCCGGGGCACGTTACATGTACATGCATATGATGATTTTACTTACCGCGTCCCTCATTAGAGGGCCGGGGCACGTTATATGTATATGATATGATGATTTTACTTACCGCGTCCCTCACCGGGCGGCGGGCACGTTATATGTATACGCATCCGATGGTTTTACTTACCGCGCCCTTCACTAGAGGGCCGGGGCACGTTATATCTATGCATATGTACGAGATGATTTTCTCGACTCGTTTCTCAGTCCCATGTTGAGCTGGGTATGAAATTGATATGTATAATTTATGGTTCAAAAGAAAGTGTTATGAGTTCTGGTTATTGTATTACTTTTCTGTTCTCCTCGTTTCAAAGACGGTTCGTTTACGATATCCCATGCTTTACATACTCGACATATTTCGTACCGACCCCTTTCTTCGGGGGCTGCGTTTCATGCCGCGGTCCCAAGTCGTGAGTAGATGATGTTAGCGGAGGTGTTCCAAATGATTGGCGAGCTCCATTTCTCCGAGTGCCGCCGAGTCCGAGTGCTTTTGTATGGTATCCGAGATGTTGGTAGAGACTTTGCAAATAAATTAGTCGTGTGTGTGAAATGTAGATTTTGTAAGCGGCTATGTAAGCCGATGTATTATTATGCATTATGTTATGAACCTCATATGTTTACAGATTTCATACGATGCTAGCTTTATTTGATTTGAAAAAAAAATGATGAAAGGCATGTTTGTTTTCGAAAAAAAAAAAAATTTCGTAACGTGCTTATGTTATGTTTTGCGGGCCCGATGAGTATTACGGTAGTCCGCGGGTTCGCTCGGCCCTAGGTAAGGGTCGGGTGCCTATCACACCCTATCGGATTAAGGGTGTGACAGTTTAATCTCTACTTGCTATCGTGTGAAGCCCTGAAAATTATAAGTAATTTTTCACATTGTACACTCATGACTTTGATCAGTTTCTTGAGATTCAATTCGGTGTTTGCTATCTTAGAATGTCGCCATTAGATCATGCTTGATTCGGTCTGGCTAGACGTATCTTGAAAAGCATATCAAATTGAGATTAAGATATTCATGAGAACAGGAAGATCATCACATTAATTGTGTTAAGTGACCGGTCCTTTATGTTTGTCTTTGAGACAAGAACATAATGATGAACTCAAATCTAAGACAAAGAGATTGTGAAAGATATGAATGTGATAAATGATCTAGGGTAGAACATACTATACTCTACTCTAAATTTCATTGATCGAGATGTTATATATTCCTAATAGATGTATAGCAATGAAGCTCTCGAAGTATGCATTGGTCACACTGTCAGGCCCCGAACCATGGCCTGAGCATAACACGACACTCGATACCTGACTACATGTGACCAAGCGAACCAACTAGCTGGCTGAATCAACATGTGATATCAAAATATTCTGAAAGCGAAAATAACACTAACACATGCTGATCTACTTATAGTCTAACTAAAATATCATAAAAGCGGAAATACTGAATAAGCCTGAAAGTCTGAATAAGTAGCCGACAAGGCTAACACAAAAGCCTACTAAACATCTGACTGACTGCAAGTATAGTCTATGAAGCCTCTAAAGAATACTGAAAATGCTAACTGTTTACCAGGACAAGGCACCCGACATACCTTATTAATTGGAATACTATAAAGACTAAAAAGAGGGATAATGCCCCAGAAGACTGGGGCTCACCAATAGCTGGTACGAGATGTCCTAGCAAGCAGAATCATCAACCTGTAAATCATTACCGATGCAGGCCCCGGCCAAAAAGGTACGTCAGTACATTTGAATTGTACTAGTATATAAAGCAACAAAAAGAAAGAACTATAAATACTGAAACTGAAACTGATCTGATAACTGATAGCTGATAACTAAAGTGGACAAAAGAAGTAACGATAAGAATACTTTTTCAATGGAGAATCACCTGTTTAACTGAAAACATAATTTGTGGCCTTAGGCCCAATATAAATGCATAAGTCTGTGGCCTCAAGCCCCAAAGATACGTATACATAACTGTGGCCTTAGGCCCAAAACACAGGTGTTCAACATTAAACAAGTTATATAAAGTAACTGAGAATCATGCTGAGAAGTACAACACTAACATACTGAGCAATGATTAACTGAGGCATATTCATGAACTAATTATGAGACCTGAAGCTTTAACCATTTATAAACATGCTGGGTATTCTAGACTGAGACTCATGGGTATCAAACACAAGTCTATATTGATTACGTACTGAGCTCACAACGTTCGGAATGAAAGTCATGAACGAATTACGAAACTAGATAATAGAAGTTTTGCAACTATTCAAGGAATTGAGCTTAACTATATTTTTGAGGCAATTAGTAACGTTGTAAAAGAATGTGGCATAGGGAGAATCATTAACATTCCCAAACGTAGAGAGTTAGCCTCACATACCTTAATTTCAGCCTTTGAGCGTAGTACAACGTTCGCCAACCCTTTCAACTTTAATCCATAGCGATACAAGTCAAAGGGATTCCATATTAGCAATAATACCCATGCTTTGGTCATCCATGCTTTGGTCTGTCTAAGTATTTTATCAAACACTTGGTGGGCATAAAACTTTATAGCCCTTACTAATGGTGTTTTGCTTCACCCAATTCCCATTCTCTTGCTTCTAGGTGATTTGACAATCCCAAATAGATATACTAACACTATTTTTCATCACCCATATGATTACAACAATCCCAAGTCAACAATCCAAAACCCTAGCATAGATCATATAATTCTCTTTACCAAACCTATTTACTATTCTCCCAAGAACTCATCAATTCACAACTATAAATGATTAGGGAGTAGAAACATTACCTTTTTTAAGTTCAATCCTCTTGAATTTGAGTTCTAGGGTTTCTACGTCCAACAATAATGTTCCAATCACAACTCTATCGATTAGAAGGGTTTACCCAAGTTAGAAAGGGACTAGAGACTTAAAATCAACCTAGAATCATCATAGAACCTACCTTGGAAGGTTCTTGGGGCTTGGGACTTGTTCTCTCATGCCTTCAGATGATTTTTCATGAATAAGGGTGTTATGGAATAAACCCCAAGCTTAAATATAAGTTAAAACGCGAAAACCTGACCCTCGCATGCTAGGCCGGCGACGCGTGGCAAACGCAGGGCCTGTTATGCAGGCGAGATTCTGCAGCTGATTTCCCCCCCTCAAGGCCCGTCACGCATGGCCAATGTGCAAGGACCATTCCCGCGTCACGTGGCCAACGCGGGTGGAATGTCCCTCTGAGTGTTTTTGTGACACTCATAACTTCTTGCTCCAATCTACGTTTCGCCTAATCTTTATATGGATGGAAAGATATTTCTAAGTACTACAACTTTCATTAAGAGACTTTTTCCAAATTCCCAACTAATCAAGGGGTTATGGTTGCCTGAAGTATGTCAACCATTTTCGCAAAACGTTCAACTCTTCAGATTTTCCACTAAAACTGAACGATACAAGTCTAAGCTTAGTTCTAAGATACGGGGTGAAACATTATCTCCCCTTGGGATCATTCGTCCTCAAATGATGGGCTTGATTATAATCGCAGCTAATTCTGAGACTCTACGAAAAATTCGGTAGAGTTTGTTCTGTAACTTAGATACCTGAAATTGACTAGCTGAGACACGTGATCGCTAAACTGACATGAACACATGCTTATTGAGCAGAATGAATACATGATTACTAAACTGCAGAGGTACTGAAGTGGATATCTACTGAACTGACTGAATACTGGACTGACTGAATACTGAAAGACATGGAGATTATACTATAAGGTCTGAATGAAAGGGTTAGTTACCTTCAACATTTTCTGCTTGTTCTTCAAAGAGATGGAGAAATCAGAAAGTTGAAAAAGCCACGTGGGAAGCTGAAGGTCAAGTCGTGGTGTATGAATTTTGGAGAATAGGAATGAGAGTTGACCCACTATGTGTGAGTGAGATGAAGGAAATTGGGTCCATGTGGGTCAATCCGGGACCATATTAAGGAGAAGAGTAATATATAATTAGTCATATATTAATTAATTAATAATTAAAAGAGGTCACAATGGTTTAGGGAATCCTAAACGTTGTGATGTTTCAACCTCTTAATAAGAAGAAGCTTTGTTTACAGAAAACACACACTCTGAAATCTTCTTCTCCTCCCAAACAAATTTCTTCTCGTTCTCTAATTCTCAAGTTCTTGCAAAGTGATACTATTGAAGATTCTTCCCGAAAGCAAGAACACTTCCGTAACAGGTACGCGATTATAGAATGTGGTTATTTCGGTGTAGTTCGCGTTTCAAAAACATGTGATTGCATTATTAGACTAGTGAAACGAATTCAATGATCCTGCAAACTGTGTTTGGATTAATTCTTCAGATTGTTTTACCTATATATGCATTTACAAGTTAAAACGAAGGGCAATAATAACACGACATAGAAGTTTAAATAAACTATTATCTTTTTTTTTTTTTTTGCGCGGATTGCCCTTCATTTGGGTTGGTCTTTAATTTTTTCCCCTTCAAATTGGTGGTCTTTAAGTTTTGCCCCTCAAATTGGTGGTCTTTAAGTTTTGCCCTCTGCCTTTGCAAATTCTGCTAAGGCAGAATTTTGCAAATTCTGTCCATGCAAATTTCCCCCCTAATGCTATGGGCGCACCCCGCATTGCGAAATTTTCGCATTTTAAAATTAAAGACCCCCAATTTGAGGGGCCAAAAATTAAAGACCACTCCCAACGAAGGGCAATCTTGCAAATTGCCCAACTATTATTAGTTCAACATTTTACTTTTGTAAAACTAACATTTACTAGAAATTATAAACTCTACGTATTAGATGATGAAATAGAAATTAATTTCCATCAATTATTCATAATTCATGCCTATATGTTTTACATTTCACAACAATATGCTAGAAAATATCAATCAATGATTCATAATTCCAGTATTAATGAATTTTCAAAAAAGGAAGACGAGATAAGTTATTCAAGAGATGCAAGAAAATCAATCTAGTTTTCCAAGATAAGAATTAAAGAGATCTAATATATCTAGTCCTCCTAGACGGACTGAAAGAAGACTTGTGTTATTAGTAAGATTAAGATGTCTACCTCTTACGGCAGATTTGATTGTCGAAATGTGGTATCTAGATCTAAATACTAGATAATCAAAACTGTTTGTTTTCTCATGTGTATAAATTATGTCTAATTAGAAACTAACATATATAAATTGATAATAACATTATATTTGCAAAACAAAAAAAAAATAGTAATAATAAATAAATAAATAAATAAAAATAGGTCAATTGGTTTTCTAGATAAACTTGAAGTGAATGTTCAAAAGACATATTAAAATATAAATTTAAAAATTCTAATATATTAGTGATTATTTTCTTATATAATTTTCATAAGAAAAACGTAATACCTAGCTTACATGCATGTTTATAAAAAGAAAAAAGGTTATGACTAGCTAGTATAATTGATATATATTAGCAGGTTAATTTTTTATACAAGGATATTTAGTTTCATTTATTCAAAAAACCAGAAAGCAACAAAATAGAAAAATAAAGAAATCGTACTTGAAAATTTTGTAAATGATACCCTGATATTTTCCCTGCCTCCGCAAATGCATCCCTCCATCTTTGAACCTTCTCCAAATCATCTTTGCAATTTTCCTCATGTAGGGAAAATGACTTAGCGAAAGGGGGATATTGATGGCGCACAACTGATGGACTCACATCATACAAGACTGGAATCACAATCTGCTCCAATTCATTTTTGCACTTTATGATGTGTGCAAGCTCCTCGAAGCACCATCTTGAGGATGCATAGCTTTTTAAAAATATCACAACAGCAATTCTAGACTCTTCTATAGTTTACAAGAGTTCCTCAGAAATTGATTTTCCCGTTTCCAACCACTCATCGTCTTAGATGACTTATAAAGGTTATACGTGTATCTTCACCTCTAAAACTCAAAAAGACATCATACTTGCAAATTTTGGAAGATGAAGGTTAGACATTTTGAAGAATATTGCTAAAGACTAACAAGCAAATTCTCAGCTTTGGATATATGGTGAGATAACTCAAATAATTGGGCAGCTCTGGTCCTTAATAAAGAGCAAGACTTCACCTTTTTCACTATTCCTAGTCTTTAAGGGAAACTTCTTATCATCTTCCTATTTAAAGTCATACAACTGTATCCTACCTTCTTCATTAATGTGAGAAATTAAAGAGTATCGAAACAGGCAAGAAGACTTAACTTCGCCCTTGACCATAAAGGCGAAGAAAAAGCTAAGTCATTTTATTTTTACTGCTTAAAAGATTTTATTGTAATATCTATATTGCCTTATGGTTATTGTCTTTGCAAAATTATTGTGAATGGGTCCAACAATTTTCCTGCAACTTTAGTATCCGGTTTCTTTCTTTTGTTTCCTTCTGTTTTTCTTCCTTTACAGTGAGTTGAACCTAAATGGAATGGACCAACGTCACAGTTCTTATTTTCCTACTTAACACACTAATGTCGTACTTTCACTAATGTCGTGCTTTGCTGTGACAAAATATACAACATTAAAACTTAAAACCATCTTAGGAGATTCATACTTACTCCTACTACATAAGAAAATCGAACAAGTTAATACATGGAAGAGTTAGGTTAGAGTTATTAATATATCACATAATAAAGAGAAAGACACTACATTTTTTTCAGTATTCATAGTTTTTATGGGTAACTTCTTATCATCTTCCTATTTCAAGTCATAAAATTAAGCCTTTTCAGTATTGGGGTGATATATTAAAGAGTGAAACAAAGGAGTGAATGAGCAGTGTACAAAAAGGAGAACACTCAACAAAATTAATTGGTGACTTATTAAAGAGTAAAGTAATAAAAGAGTGAAAATGTTACCTTTTGTCTTCACCATTGCTAACCATCTGCCAATGCAACTTATCGTTCCCTACCTTTTTCCACCATTTGTGAGAAATTAAAGAGTGGAATAAAACATAAAAATAAAAAGCAACGTCAAAAAAAAGGAAGGAATGAAAGAATTTCGTGGCATGAGAAATATTCTATTTTGTTACCCTTTCACTCATCTGTATTATTAAGAAAGGAAAAGAAAAACCGAGCGGAAATTCCTTTGAAGCTTCGCAATTCCAGGAAATTGGGGAGAGAATTAGGGTGTGTTTCGTAATGACGGAAAATGTTTTCCTATTTTCTCTTATTTGGTTACACTAAATGTCTTGGCAAATATTTTCCTTAAAAATTTGACGGAGAACATTTTTCGAATTCAATAAAAACACACCAAGGCATCCCAATTCCAACACCACCTACCCCCTCCACGCCACCCTGCCCCCCACCTCCCCCCTCCATGCTACCCCCAACCTCCCTCAAATTTTTATTTTAAATATTTATTTTACTTTTATTAAAAAATTATAAAACATGAAAAAAAAAATCTTATACTTTTCAAGTCATAAAATTGTACCTTTTTTCAATATTGGAAATGAGAAATTAAAAGTGAAACAAAGAAGAAGGTATAAATGAACGGTGTGTGAAAAAGGACAAAATTCAACAAAATTGGTCCCTTATTAAAGAGTGAAAATTTAACCATTTTGTCTTCAAGTTGCTAGCCATTTGCCAATGCAACTTATGGGCAACTTCATATCGTCTTCTTTCTTGTCATCAATAATATCATACCCTACCATTTCCACCATTTTTGAGAAATTAAAGAGTGGACTCAGAAAAAGTAAAGTAAACAGGAAGAAATGAGAGATTTTCCTTTTGGGCATGTTTGGAAAGCCACTCAGTTAATTGGAATTGGGTGTAAATACACAGTTTGGCCTGTTTCTTGGCCAATTCTTTCTTTTTTGTTCATTTTAATTTCTTTTCCTTTTTAATTTATTCTCAATTCTATTATTTTATCTTCTTTTTTTATTTTTTAATTATTTTTAATTTTAAAAATATTTTTTTATATTATTTATCTTTCATTTCCTTTTTTTTTTATTCCAATTTACTTCTTGTGATTCCACGTAATCGCTCGTACTTTTTTTTTATTTTATTCATTTAGCATAACTATGTATTTGTTCTAATTTTTTAAACTACACCTCTTAGTATTAGAAAGAATGAGTCATAAACAAACTTGGAATATAATGAGTGATGTTATTAAAGTAGATTTCGTTGTAATTGAGGCTATAGACTTATATTTTCCCTTTCTTTTAAATTATATTTACTTAAGTTATGTTAGAACTTACTCATATAATGTTGGAATTTGACATAAGAGTATGGTGTTAAACTTTTTTTTTTTTTGGATTTTGAATTTAGGTTATATTTTAAATTTTAATTTTATTTGCTTTAGTACTATTGACTTGTTATTTCACATTACATATTGTTTATTTTTCACTTATAGTTGATAGATTTTTTGTCAAACATTTGAATAATGTTATCGCATTACATTTATAAATTTTATCTTTTTGTCGAACATCCAATCCATAATGTTCTCACAAAAAGTCTGCTTTTAATTTTTATAATTAATTAAAATTAAAATATTATTAATTTGAAAAATATATATCAATTATTGTTTACAATATTAGTTACAAATATACGATAATAATTAATATATTTTCAAGAAATAATGTGTTGTTAAATACATAATTTAATATCATTTATAAAGCCACATATTTTTCATATATTTTTTTTTAATTTTTGATAACTAAATTTTATTTTTAAATTAAACTAACTGTGTACACTTGTGCAACCAAATAGTACGCTTGTAATTATACTGTAATTATGTGATGACATACAAATATGTCGTTATAATTACAGTACTGTGTAATTACTACCCGAGTAATTACACCAATTTCAATTACCATGTGGCTTTCAAAACAGACCCTCAAAGCTTCGCAATTCCAGGAAATTGTGGAGAGAATCAAAATGAAGAGTTTTCTCCCCGTGTGCCTTTGCCTGTCCAGTCTTTAATTTTTGCTTTATTTTATTGCGAAAATAAATGTTTTAAATTTTTTATATAGAGAATGGTCCTGAAGTATTACTTTTTTGTGAGTTTTCTATCTGAACTACCACTAACTACTTATCAAAGCACACCTAAACTATCAAGCGTTTGCATTTCCTACCGAACTATCAATATGTTTATGTTTCCTTGTACATACACAACTATCTAGTGTTTACGTTTTCTACCTAACATACCACCATCTATTTATCAAAATACACCTCGACTAGTATCTAATGATGCTGGAAACAGGTAATTGAGCATGATTCAAAGCACAAAATCAAGCCAATCCGGTAAGATTTATGAAAAATGCAATCTAACAAGATATTTCTCTATATTTCAAAAACGCGTAAATATATAGTACAATTCATGTCAATCTAGTAGGATTTCAAAATAATCAACAACACATAATATAAACACGTGTTAAATAGTTATAATTGAGTCCTGACAATTCTTGTGTTGGGAAGATGATCCATTTGAATCCATGTATGTGACGGATTTTGATGTTAATAAAAGAGAGATGAACAAATAAGATAATGTAAATTATATCACTTCACATTACATACATTTACATCTTGATTCACTTGCAATAAAATAGTAAGAATAAAATGTTTTAATGCCCGAACACATGAGCAAAAACAAAATTCAAATGAAAAGCCAATCATGGATTGAGATACTAAGTCAAGCAAAGCAACAAATGCCAAGTCTAGAAGTAGAAAGGAAGTAAAAACATGTGGTGCAATTAGCCAATATGACTATTAACTCCCCAAAAATGCTCCGACCAGCACTACATAATTATTTACAATGTAAGTAAACAATGTCAGTATTGAAGAATTTTCCAAGATTGCAAATTTAGTCCTTTGTTTTGAGAAGAATGATATCTCAGCTATATATCCACCAAGAATACAAAAAATTAGATATCTCTACTGAATAGTTGGTTAAACAACATCCAGGTTTGGAATTCAGATTACGGCGGATTAACGCATGCTAGTAAAGCAATCCCATTACTAGATCATAACCATTGGGCAACCCTTCGGACTTCCTCGAAATCCAAATCTTTTAGCAATTTGGAAAACAGAAAGAGGGGGAGGAATCAATATAATATAAGTTATAGCAAAATTAGCAATACAACATCTAATTTTTGGTGAAAATTTTGTGTAACTTGTGTAGAGTTCAAGTTATCCGAAGTTTAATACCAGATGCAAAATGATGTATTAATTATAAGGAGATCATATAAGTTATGCAGGTTTTATACGAAAAACGAACGTTGTACAAGTAATGCAGAATTTTATACACACTAAAATTTCTTATAAACAATACATCCAAGAATTTATAATTATCCATAGGAATAACTAGTAAAAGCATAAATTCAAATGAATACTAGCAGAGGAAAACAACCTTGGTTCAGTGGATTCAATTAGACTCGGTATTTTCTCACATGAAACTGAGGACAATGAAAGGCATAGCCAATCAGGAAAACAGAAAAGAGAAGTGGCGACATACCGACTCATGTCTCTGAGTACGAAAGGAAAAGTCACCATTATGTATGATTTCATGTCTCCAGATTAAAACCATCTCAGTTCACCAATCTGAGTACGAAAAGAAAAGTCACAATTATACATCTGCAATCTTGTAAGCTCAAGTTCATTACTTAAAAGGCTGCAAGAGTTATTAGTTAGACCTCTCTAAAATATGAAAAAGGTGAAAATGAGAAGGTGCTTCTCTAACAAAGTAGCAAGCAAACACACTTTGCAAGCCATCAACCTCTCATCAATTTCTGCTATCACTACCTTCCCTTACAAAATTAAAGCGTGTACAGATTATATTTGGCAACTTGATATACATGGAAATAGATTTCATTGATGTATCCAAAAATGGCTGTATTTACTAGCAAAACAGGAAACCAATAACAAAATTCGGATTGGGAGTATAATGCAACCTCCTAGGAAAATGAGCACACCTCCCCAGTAGCTATACAATTAAAATGGTTATAAAAGCTGGCCCTCAAACGGCGGCTTGGGAGAATGCAAATGTAGCGGATTTTCTTGATCTTTCACCTAAGATGTGTACTGAAAAACACAGGAGAGTTATGTTTAGTTGATTGCATTATCTCCTACTTGCTGTTGGGCTATTTTCATAATACTCTAATTCAAAAACACTATCACCATTTTTCGTTACAGAATCGAGTGAAATTAATTGTGTACCTCTTGAAACTATCTTTCAATTTCCTTCTTTTTTGCCATGTCCCTTGAAATACCAAAAGTTAATCATGTAACTTGAAAGCCTTCACCTAAGACAGTGTGATTTAGGATTTGTTATCTCACTTTTACTCATAATAAGAGGGGATAAAGGCTAATAAGGATTCGACAGTATGTTTTACCATTTGTTTTACACTTTACATATGAAAAATCAGGAAAGTTTGGTCAAAATTAGGTCAATTAATGAAACGTAAATTTCAAACAAACAGGATAATAATCAGTTTTCTACATATGTGTTTTCTGTTTCAGCTTAAGTTTGAAAATAATAGACTACTTAAACATGCAATGAGCAACAGGATTGCGTTTCGTTCTGTTTCAACTCTCAAAGAAACAGTGCTTACTTGCATAGCTCCTCACACTTGGCTTTCATGTCGGAGTAGTTGCTCCATCACATCTTCTTTGTTCTTAAAATCCAATTCCATAGATGCTTCCTACAACCAAGGAACATGAAATTAAGTGCAAAAATACACATGAACACGAAAATTCTCAAGATATCATAAAGGCTAACCTCGATTTTCTCCTTTGGGTAACCCTTTTTTCTAGCAAAGTAAGAGGCTTCTCACGATCCATCAAAGTCATGCAAGCTAATTGGTGCAATGAGAGCAGCTAGTCTCATCTGTCCTAGCTATCTTTCTCTTTTTCTTTCTATTTCTTTTCCTCTCTCTTTCTTGAAGCATCGCCCATTTATCTTGATGGGCTATCACAAACTCTAGTCAGCTTAATACTACTTCAGTTGAAACAAGATTAGAGATAAGGAGAAGCTCGCAAAGGTTAGGTGTGTAAGAAGATTTAGCAGAAAGTTAAGGAAGCAAAATATGTGTTTTTCTTATTAATTGTCTTTGTCATTATACTTTTACTACTTGAAATTTGTTGTCTTATGGTTAATGTCTCCGCAACATTTTGTGAATTGGTCCAACTTCCAATGAAGCTCTCAGGTTTAATCAGGTCCAACTTCTTAGAAATTTCCAGTAATTTTAGTATCCACTTCATTGCATTTGTTTCCTTTTGTCTTTTACTTGATAGTGACTTGAACCTAACATAGCATTGACCAACCTCATTGTTCTTATTTTTGTAGTTTAAACATGATCTTACTTTGCTATAGCAAAATGAACACCATTAATACGTAAAACCATCTTAGGAGTGTCAAATTTACTACTACTACATAAAAATCTATAAAGCTAAAACTTGAATAAGTTAGGTTAGAGTTACATTATATGTATATTGATAGCTCAGATAATTTGGTGGTTGTGGTGCTTAAATAAAGAGTAAAGACCTTCAACTCTTTCACTATTCCTAGTCTTTATGGAAACTACCTAGGAGTATCTATATTTTTTATAGTCGGGGTGTCCGGGCCAGCTAGCACACCTCGACTAATTCCACCGGATACCTGCCACCTCGCACCAAAAATAAAAGTGATTAAATCCCGTCCACCAAGAAATTACCTAATGTTTTTTATCTCTGCTGAGATTCAAACCTGAAACCTCACGGTTTTCAACCCACTTTATTGATCACTAGGCCACACTCTAGTATGCAAAACTACCTATCATCTTCCTGTTAGGTAACATAAAATTGAACACTACCACTTTGACTATTGCAGTGAGAAATTAAAGAGTGAAACAAGAAAGAAAACAAATAAAGAGATAGAGACAGAAATCTCTTCAAGCTTGCAAACTGGGGTGTGTGTGGGGTGGGGGCTTTAAGTTAATTATACATTTTTGTAAAATTGAAGAAAAAACTAACAAAACCATATGATTGGGAATTCATTACTTACATGATCATAAAGACACAAAATAAAAATACAATAAAAAATATGAATCACGCTTCTAGCTTTTCCCCTCTTTGTCAAATCAAAATCTATTTACAATGAAAAGGTTAAAAAAAAAGCACTTACTTTGATAGACATAAATCCTTGTTTTCACTGCTACGATGATGTAACTCTAGTGTAGCATCCACTCTTCTGTTAATTGATTTCCAAATTCCAATTGCAAAATGTATTAACTAAACTAACTAATTGCAATTGGGATTTTCGGAGTCCCTATTACTTTTATGGAACTAAACTACTAACTAATTGCTCTGTTTCACGGTTGTTGATTTCAGAAGGTTCTTTAGGTAATTTGACAAATGCACGGGATTTGCACATGGACAAATATGTTAAACTTAGTAGGCGTTTGGGATTGAAACCAAATACTTTTCGTTTTTATTTGGGATTTATTTTAAGTTGGAATTGTGTTTGGTTATAGTTTTTGTAAAAAATATTTGGTTGTTTGAATGTAATGAAAGTAAAAAAGTGAAAATAGAGTTTTAGTTGTTTTCAAATACAACTTCAATTTCATGGCATACATTGATTTTCATTAAATAATTCATTTGAAATTTTTGTTAAATTTAAAATTGTGATTTAAGGAACTCAAAGTTGTGTTTGAACATGCATTTACTTGGAAAAAATTTGAATTTTTGTGAGTGAAAGTGAAATTTCTCTCAAAAACTAGTTTGTGTCAATTTTTGGAAGTTGAAAATATTTTGAAAATAAAATTTTAAAATCTAATCAAATTTCATAGCAAAAAAATCATATTTGAAAATAAATTTTCAAAATTTGATCTGGCCAAAGGCTAGTTTACGCTTCGAACCAGTGTTTTAAAAGGCAAGTTTGGGACTCGCCTCGAGGCTTACGTGTGGAGCTTAGTTTTGTGAGGCTTACGCCCTATGTGCCCGACTGTATGCCCTAAACACGCCTAATGCTCAACGCCGGGCCCTCGCCTAATAATTCTTACACAAATTATGTGTCAAATTTCTTAGTTTAACACTGTTGACCCTCATAATCTTTAATAAAATGATGTTTAATAGTCTTTTCATCTATATAAATAAGAAGATTAAGAGCAACTCAAATAACGAGCCCTAGTATTGCATATATACTTACTAATTGAGAACACGTGAGGTTGAATAACAATTAACATTTATTTTAAAAATAGATAGACGAATTTTACATATTCACTTATCATTGGTCTTCATGTTTTTGTCCTATGTCTTGAAACTATCATATTTTATTATTTCACTATTTGAAAGGAATTTTGTTTTTATTCTTGAAGGAGTGATGTTTTAATTATAATACAAATAAAGTTTATTGATTATTTTCTTTCAGGGAGGTAACTTTCATAGTGTGATAGTAGTGTATTTTAAGAAATTGTGATTCTTTTATTGTTTGAAAGTAAAACATGTTAACAGTTTTTGCATCTCATAATAGACATTAAACTTTTATATCATTGCATTATTTATAAATCAAACGCGTAAAATCAAATGTTAACGTGGCCCATAATTTTATTTTCTATGAATCTCTTTATATGTTTTTAATTTTTTAAAAAGAAAGCTATTAATATATATATATATATATATATATATATATATATATATATATATATATATATATATATATATATATATATATTATATAATCATGTTACAAGTTTTATTTTCTATGAATTTCTTTAATGTTTTAATTTTTTTAAACTATTAATATATATATTTTATATAATTTTTGTTTATTCTACTATTTTACTATATTAAAAATTAAATATTTAAAGATCCATGGGGCTCACACCCCATGCCTCGGGCTTACACCTCACCTCACGTCTCCACCTTTTAAAACATTGCTTCGGACCAACAGTGTCTTATCTTTTTACCTATAGTAGGGACTATATTTGGAAATATATCAAGGATCAAAATAAAATAACCTCAATACATTAAAGACCGTTTAGATAGCAGAAAATAGTAAAAAATGCCTAGTAAATTTACCTTCCTTGACCTTAACTGCACTTAACGTTAGTTTTCAGATTAAAAAACTATCTACAGTGTGCAGTTAACATTTTTACTCTTTCATTTTTTTCCTTTCTACTCTAACTCTTTAACTTTACCAAGAATATTATATTTCTTCGATTTTGAAATGTTGGAATTATTGTTGTCTTGTTGAGGGTGGAGTTTTGAGTTAATGGTTGATCATTATATAAACTATTTGAGTGTTGATTATTAGATCTCTATTGTTAAGGAGTGCCCTCAGCGTCGAGGAATATATAATCAGATGTATGTGCAACTCGTTTAGACCATGATCTGGCACAACAATAAGAAAGGACTCTTACAATATCTCTAATCAGTACTCATGAATAGGATAGAATGAAAAAAGAACTCCATTCATTTTTATTTTTATTTTTAAATTTAAAAAAACCTCTATGGCATCCCTTTATTGTGTAAGACGTTTATGGTATCCAACGGAGTAAATCAAATCATCTGAATACAAATGATTTGGAAAGCCAAACATGGCTTGAGATACTAAGTCAAGCAAGCTCAATACAAATGCCAAAGTCCAGAAGAAGAAGGGAAGTAAAAACATGTGGTGCAATTAGCCAATATGACTATTAACTCCCCAAAAATGCTGCAACCAGCACTACATAATTATTTACAATGTAAGCAAACAATGTCAGTATTGAAGAATTTTTCAAGCTTGCAAATTTAGTCCTTTGTTTAGAGAAGAATGAGATCTCAGCTATATATCCACAAAGAATACAAACAATTAGGAGATCTCCGCTGAATTGTTGGTTAAACAACATCCGGGTTTGGAATTCAGATTACGGTGGACTAAAGCATGATAGTAAAGCAACTGAAGTAAATAGAAGCAATCCCATTACAATCTCGTAACCATTGGCAACTCTCCGGACTGATCCTCGAAATCCAGCTCTTTTAGCAATCTGGAAAACAGAAAGAAAGGGGAGGAATCAATATAAGTTATAGCAAAAATAGCAATACAACATCTAATTTTTGGTGAAAATTTTGTGTAACTTGTGTAGAGTTCAAGTTATCCGAAGTTTAAGACCAGATGCCAAATGATGTATTAATTATACGGAGATCATATTAGTTATGCAGGTTCTATACGAAAAACGAATGTTGTACAAGTAATGCAAAAATTTACGCAGACACTAAAATTTCTTATACTTCAAAATAATACATCCCCTGACAGTTTAAAGAACTCATGATTATCCATAGGAATAACTAGTAAAGGTGTAATTCGAATGAATAGCAACAGAGGACGAGGCATGAAACTGAGATAAGTGAAAGGCATAGCCAATCAAAAAAACATAGAAGAGGAGTAGAGACATACCCAATCAGGTCTCTGAGTATGAAATGAAAAGTCACCATAATGCATGATTCCATGTCCCCAGATTAAAACCAATCAGGAAAACATAGAAGAGGAAGAGTTAGACATACCCAATCAGGAAAACTCTGAGTATGAAATGAAAAGTCACCATTTGATGTATACAAAGATGGCTGAATTTATTAGTAAAAACAGGAAATCAATAACAAAATTTGGATTGGGAGTATAACGCAACCTCGTGACAAACCATTTCAGAAAGTGAGTATTCCCCCGATCACTATACAATTAAAATAGTATAAAAGTTGCCCGTCAAGCAGGGGCCTTGGGAAAGCAAATGTTTCATCTTTCACCTAATTTGTCCTGACAAACACCGGCAAGTTACGTTTACTTTATTACATTATCTTCTACTTGTTGTTGGGCTATTTTTATGACACTCCAATGCAAAAACATTATCACCATTTTTCATTGCAGAGTCGAGGTGAAATTAATTGTGTACCTCTTGAAACTATCTCTCAGTTTCTTCCTTTTTTGCCATGTCCCTTGAAATGCCACAAGCTAATCATGAAGTCAATTGTCTTTTGATCTGCTTCAAATAGTGTGATTCACCTGCACTCAGTGAAGTCAGTATGTATTACCATTGTCTTTTGATCTGCTTCAAATAGTGTGATTTAGGATCTACTTGTACTCGTATAACAGGGGATAAAGGCTAAAAATTATTTGACAGTATGTTTTACCATTTTGTTTTTCACTTTACATATGAAAAATCAGTCATTTCGTATAATGACTGATTTAGATGTGGGTTTTTCCCAGCTTAAGTTTAATGTTTCGAAACTAAATAAAAAAAATTAAGCTGGAAAAAAAACATCTTCGAGATATTTTCAAGGCAAATGTGAAAAAGGTGAAAATGAGATGGTGCTTCTCTAACAAAAAGGTAGTCATTGTTATCACTAGCTTCCCTGACGAAATCAAGCATGTACAGAATTATATTTGGCAACTTGATATACATGGTAATAGGTTTCATTGATGTGTCCAAAGATGGCTGTATTTCTTAGTAAAAACAGGAAATCAATAACAAAACTTGGAATAGGAGTATAACGCAACCACGTATACCATTTGAGAGTGTGAACATTCCCCTGATCACTATACAATTAAAATAGTATAAAGGTTGCTCCTCAAGCGGGGGCCTTGGGGAAGGCAAATGTTTGCTCTCACCTAAGTTGTGTCCTGACAAACACCGACAAGTTACGTTTAGTTGATTGCATTATGTTCTACTTGTTGTTGGGCTATTTTTATGATAGGGCTATTTTTATGATAGTCCAATGCGAAAACATTATCACCATTTCTCATTGCAGAATCAAGGTGAAATTAATTGTGTACCTCTTGAAACTATCTTTCAGTTCCTCCTTTTTTGCCATGTGCCTTGGAATACCAAAAGTTAATCATGTAACTTGAAAGCCTTCACCTGCAGTCAGTGAAGTCAATTGTCTTAAAGAGCTTCGATCTACTTCAAATAGTGTGATTTAGGATCTACTTGTACTCATACAACAGGGGATATATAGAGGCTAAAAAGGATTTGACAGTATGTTTTACCATTTGTTTTTCACATTACATATGAAAAATCAGGAAAGTTTTGTCAAAATTACTTCAATTAAATGTAACTTAAATTTCAAACAAACGGAATAATAATCAGTTTTCTAAAGTTGTGTTTTTTTTTTCCCAGCTTAAGTTTATTTTTTGAAACATAAAAAAGAAAATTAAGCGGGAAAAAGGAACATCTTTAGAAAACTTGCAATGAGCAATTAAACTTTTTCCAGCTTAAGTTTGAAAATCATAAAGTAATCAAACTTGCAATTAGCAAGAGGATTCCCTTCTGTTCTGTCTCAACTCTCAAAGAAACAAACACTTACTTGCAAAGCTCCTTGCACTTGGCTTTGATGTTTGAGTAACTGCTCCATCATTACACCTTCTTTGTTTTGAATATCTGATTGGACAGATGCATCCTACATCAAAGAAACATGAAGTTAAGGGTAGAATACGTATGAGCACAAGAATTCTCAAGATACTTTCAAGGCTAACCTAGATTTTCCCCTCTCAGTGACCGACTTTTGCTAGCAAAGAAATATGTTTCTCATGATCCAACCAAAATCATGCGTGCTGTCTTTCTCTTTTTGTTTCTATTTCTATTTCCCCTTTCTCTTCTTGAAGCTCTCTCTCTTCACAAACTCTAGTCAGCTCAACATTCTGAGATTCATGTTCCTTTTCGCGAGGTCCATACACCACCCGGAATCATTTCCCTTTGAGTTCCTAGCCACTTTTAGGCTTCAAATAATAATATGTATCCCATTGGCCCACATAACCTGTCTCTGGTCAATTCTACCCGTATCATCAACATCACTCCGTCAAGAACCATTTCCCCTCCCCAAAGTATGGTTTAAAGAAAGCCTTTCGGGTTAGTGTTATATATATATATATATATATATATATATATATTCTGAGATTCATGTTCCTTTTGAACTGCCATTGCTGCTTGATCCACCTCTAGATCTTTATTCTCATTGCCCAAATGTAGTTCCCTGTCTGTTGCCATGTTATGATCAGCAGATGCTTGCAAATGTCCAGAAGTGCATGCTGGTTGCTCAAGTAGTACCATAGAGCAGCCAATTTCAGTTGTCACTGCAGTATCTTTTCGCAGAACTGGAAAGAGTTTGAGACTTTGGATTGCTCGTTGCTTCCTTCTCCATCTCCTATCTTTATTCTCATACTCCAGGTGAATTCCCCAACATGTTACCTCCCTGTACTGAATTCTCCCACTCAATAAACAGCAAACTGGAAGGAAGATAAGAGATAGCGTCCGAGCTAACAGTTCCATCACGAATTATGAGTACTTGTAAGCTTTGCATCCTCTTCAAAATATTGCTATAATTGACAGGATCATCTTCAAAATCGTAACCACAAGGGATACATAGGCTTTCCACCTTTTCTGTTATCTGTAAAGAATGAAAAATATATTTAATTGCTAAGGAATAAAAATGAAACAAAAAATTTAACAGAACTAAGAGCTTATGAAATTATTAATTACAACGTTAAATATTGCTGACCAACTTTCCTTTAAAAAGGTCACAAACCCCCTCGGGAAGCCATGTTCTGCTGTTAGCGTACTCTTTCCGTATGACATTTACACCCATATCTCTTATCATATTATGCATCATGATTCTATTATATATGTCAATGAATAACAGAGATTTTTCGATAAGGCAAACACTTATCAGTTGAAAACCACGAGTCTCAAGTACTAGTTCCACATAAAGAGTAAAACTAGATCCAGTCAAGCATGCAATATCAATAAATGCAATATCTAGAAATATTTCCTTCTCATCTTTGTTCAGTCCATCAAAATTAAGCCGAAGCTTTCCTAGAATATCATTGTGAGGGATTCTCTTCAGCCGATCAATTATTTCTCTCCAGTACTTTTTGTCTCATCTGTAAAAAGAAGAACCCAAAACTTTAAGAGCTAAAGGGAGTCCACCAGCATACTCCACCACTTCTCTTGAAAGTTTCATTAAATCCTTCTTTGGTGATTTTTCTCTAAAAGCATGCCTACTGAACAATTCAAGAGCTTCATCCTCAGTTAATAGTTGGACTTCATACACGTTATCCCCAACATGACTGATCAACAGGTGCTTGTCTCTTGCTGTTAAAATAATTCTGCTACCCCCACCAAACCACTCTAGCCCTCCCACTAAAATTCCAACTGTTCTCGGTGGTTTACATCATCGAGAATGAACAAAACTTTCGAGAATGAACAAAACTTTCCTCCAGCGAAGCCTTTTCTTTAAAATAATCACCCCTTCGTATTCACTAGTTAGTCATATTTTCACCCAAGAGCTTGCGAATGACGACTTCTGCTAGCCATGTAAGTCCATTTTTCTGATACAATACCAAGAACACAATCAGCTTCAAATCAATGACGGTATGTTTGATATAGAACACTTGCAATTTCTGTCTTGCCTATGCCGCCCATACCCCAAATCCCAATAGAGCGAACATCATTTGATTCCATATCTAATAATGAGGTTACTTTCTCAACCTGAGATTTCATACCCACTAAGCTTTCCGGGAAAGGTGAAATAACTTGAAGCGACTTAGGAAATATGTCATCAACTAGCTTCTTGATGCAATCTGCCTCATCCCTACATTACAGTGAAAAGAATGTCAGAATAAATTAAACAGAAAATAAAAGAAAGAGTTGTCACAGACTAATGTTCAAAACAAACACATAATAATGCCACAAAGGTAGTCTTTTTTTTAAATCAACTGTTATGAATACAACAACAACAACAACTATTATGAATAATTAAAAAAAAAAAATACTTCTAATTGCAGTTAAAATATTGGATTTGAGACTGAGATACCACTTTTGTCAAAATCAAACAATTTAGAAAGTTGTTGTAGTTGAGAAAATATTTTACATCTGGAGGTTAAATGGTACTTAATACATGTTACTTAAATATTTTAGCATATGTTGGCACTAGATTGTAAATAGAGAGCTCTATAAATACAATATCTAAGTACTACTAAAGTACTATATTTTAGGCATTGATGCATTTTTGAGAAATCGTTCATTTTGTTTCAAGCAGTTAGACATTTCATTAAGGTCAATGGTAACATATTTGTAATCATTGTTATAGTAGATCTTGTTTTCACCATTTAAGTTAATGTCTGGTATGAAGTCTTCTTAGGCAGTAAATTATTTGTAGTTATATAGACCTTTTTCCACACTGGGAAACTACTTATCATCTTCCTATTTCATGTCATAAAAGTGCCCTACACCTTTTCAGTATTGTAGTGAGAAACTAAAGAATAACAATTTAGAAGGAAAAAAAGACTGACCTCAAGATATCTATTGGTAGATACTTCACCTAATAAGCCTTCTCTTGGCGTCTATGACTGTAAATCACTTGTGAGATTTGAGTTAAAACATATAATTTTTTTGGGCTTTCAATTGTAGAACGGACAAAGGTAGAAGAATAGAATTGCTTTGGTAAATTGATGAATCTGACTAAAAAAAAAAAAAAACTACCTTAGTCTGATGTAGCATCCACTCTTCTGTAAATTGATTTCCAAATTTCAATTTGCAAAATGTATGAACTAAACTTACTAATTGTAATAGGGATTTTCAGAGTCCCTATTACTTTTATTTTCGGTTTGATGAGCTCCGTTTCACGGTTGTTTAGGTAATTTGACAAATGCAAACGGATAAAAATGTTAAACTTAGGGCTTCGGACCAAAAGAGTCCTTATCTTTTTACCTAACTATATTTAAATATTTATAAGGAGAATATATCAATGATTAATTAAAATAAAATAACAGCAATACATTAAAGATCGTTTTGATAACACGAAATAGTAAAAGATGCCCAGTAAATATACCCTTCTATTGAAGATTAGATGGGCTTAATTACATAGCACAAAGACTAAAATAGAAATAATGCAATAATACAGGAGCTAAAAATGTTGGATGAAGTTCAGATAGAAAACACATATACTTAATAATTAAGTAGGAAAGCTACGAAAAAATAATAATTCATGTGTATTTTTATCATTATCTCTTTAATTTTTTTAATTAAATATAAGGTCATAATTACTTTTTATTCTACTATCTAATACTTACTCTGTTTCAGTTTATATGAATGTTATTTATTCGACCGCGATATATAAAAAGAGTGAAGGGAACTTTTTTGAAGCTTGTGATTAAAATGTTTTAAATATTTGTATGGATGTAAATCATTTCATAAAATGAATTTATTTTTAAATTAGGAAAGAGATCATTCATTTTGATACGGACTAAAATAATAAATTCACATAAATTGAAACAAAATGAGTTAGCAGGCAGCAGGTCAACATGCCTGCTTGCTCCCAAGGGTATTTTTGGTATTTCGATAATTTTTGTTCTTTAGTTATGCTGTTCCGACTTTTGTGGTGTTTGTACCTTTTTCGTTATGGACAAAAAGGTAGACCCGCTTTGATGTTTTATTTTATGACTTACATGGGCCCCACGTGAACTGTCTAGCAGCCTTAGTATACTTTGAGCACCTCAGTAAGCTTTTTGCTTTTTTTTTTTTTTTGGGTTGTTTAGTTGATGGTCAGCTCTTTCACCCGAATTTCTTTTAGAAAAGATAACACTGGAAAAACGTTCCCTTTGGCTGGGGGGGGGGGGGGGGGGGGAACGCAGCTCTGTAATGATGTGAATGTTGTGGGGACCACTTTAAAATTGTCTCCAATGGCGTTTTTGAAATTTTTTTACGCCACTGGAGGGACCAGTGGTTGAGCCGAAGGTGTTTCATGTTGGAGTCCGATAGCGCAGTATTTTACTGCGCTATAGGGGAGAGAAGTTTGATTTAGCGCAGTATTTCGGTTCACTTTGATTTTTAATGGGTCATTTTGGTTCCAGACTCGTTGTGGGGCTACCATCCGAGGGTATTTTTGGTATTTCGGTATTTATGTGATTTAGTCATATTGTACTAACTGTTACACAGTGTTTGTACATTTTCCATTGTAGAGAAAATGCGGATCCCTTTTATATGATATGATTAAGTGGGCCCCACCTAACCTTTGTAACGGCCTTTTAGGCTCCTACTGTACTATGACCATATGAGCTCCACTTAAATTGACCATTTCATACCCAGTTATCTTACTTACTACTTTATCTTTCTTATTACTTACTACTGCCCAGTGTGAAGCCTTTTGCATTGCGTAAATCTAACTAAATCAAACGATCATATTTGTTACTTATATTAAAGCTGAACTTCTGATGTAATTAACGAACTAATAATTCTGTCTAGATCTCTAACAGAAAGGGGTAACATATCCAGGAATTACTCAGTACAAACATAGCAATTAGTCATAAACAGTTATCAGTTCAAATTCATTTTTTTAATTAAAAAAAAAAAGATATTGACAGAAAACGAATACAAGTTATCAGTTCAATCCAAAATCTACTCTGTTATAGATTTTGATTTTCATATTATAGTTTGTTTAAGTTGATTTGAATTATTGGAAAGCTCAATTAGATCAAGAATTTTCTGTTATTATCTTGCATGATATCTTTATTATGGAGGAGATCTAAACATTATAAATTTTTTCATCCTGTATTCATTTCTAAAAAGTGGTATTTAGTTACATTTTATGTAACTTTTGAATCTGAAATTTTGAACATATATATCTAAAGAGGTGGTAATTTAGTTACATTTTTTGTAACTTCTGAATGTGTAATTTTGAAAATATATAAAAAATTGAATATATGAACTGACACTAAAAATTAAATGCATTTATTTGTTAGTACATATTTCCAGCACATCAATATTTCCTTGGGGGAGGAAGAAGTTCCACTTTTCTCAAGCCCGTCTTTTATTTCATATCCATTTACTATATATAAGTCGACATATTCTGCAATATTGACAAAATATAGAGAAGGAAAAAAGTAAAAAGTTGTTTTGACTGAATATTGCAATGTTTGATTCAAAAAAGAAAATAACTTAGTATTACGTTATCATAAAATCATTTTCCAATGTATTAATAATCCATTTTTAGACTTGATGCATTAGTAATAATACTCAAATACTTCATTATTTTTGTAAAATTTGTATAGAGTAATTTCACTCTCTCTAATGGCATTGTGTAAATTTCTTCTTATAAATTGAGGAGTGCCTATCTACTAATTAGTGCTTTGGGAGTTTTAGATAAATATTGATAAATATTTTGAGTGCTACCTTTAAAATAACTGGAAATATTACTAGTGTAAACAAATGTTATTCAAAGGTTTAATTTAAGTAACAGATGCAGGAGAGCCTGTCACATGCAAACGTTAGCTAAAAGCTTTAAGAATCACATACTCGAGATTTATACTTTTATGATACTAAAATATAGCTTATTTTAATATTACCATTTAAAATTCATTCAAAAATTATCCATCGTTTAATATTTTCATTATCTCTTTAATTTTTTTAATTAAATATAAGGTCATAATTACTTTTTATATATAAATGTATTAAAGTTTAAATAACCTTAGCGGCTTGCCAAAGTGGGAGTTACTTCCTGTGACGTTGTTTTGCTCTTGTCAAGCAAATCAGTCGTTTTAATTTCTTCTGCATATATATGTATTATTGATTGATTATTAAATTGATTTACTTAACGTGCTAGTAACGCAATTATTTGACCAATATATATTGACAACAGAATCATTTAGATCTTTTGCATTTCAAAATGAAATCCATGTAAAGTAATACATAAATGATTTCTTAGATACTTAAATGTAAATTATAATAATCATGCAGAAAATGCAAGTGTTAGGGACTTGACGATTTAATTTTGGTTTAGTTTTCAAATAATATTGATTTTCAACATTTTTCGTTAGAAATTAAAGAAAAGTATTTCATCCAACACGCAACGGTGTAGCTTAGGTTAATAAAGTGAGATGAGTCTTAAGGGAGATTATAATTTTAAATACCAATAGATGCAACAAATTAAGTGTGATTCTTTTCATTTTTAAAAAATTTGATGGACAAAAATTTTTCTGAATACTCTGTGCTAATTGATATACTCACTTAGGTATGTGGCGATACGTTTGGTAAACGAGGGAAAAAAAAGAAAAAGGAAACAAATTTGTAATAAAAGTTTTAATATTAATTGTTTTAATTTTTAAAGTTTAAATTTTTTATAAATTTAGAAAAACTTCTTTTAAAAAAAAAGGGAAAAATACTTTAAATGGGGGGATTATAAAAATTTTCCAACGAATAATTTTTGCTTTAAACTTGAAAAAACTCCAATTGGGGCAAATTTTAACAATATAAATGCATCTATTAGTCAGAACAAGGGTAGTGGTGGAAGGAAAACAGATGGAACGATAACTGATTAAAGTGGTATTCTTAATGTGCTTGAATTTGGTTTTAGATTGCTTTTGGAAAAAAGAAACTTTAGGGAAAATTTGGGTTTTTCCCTGAGGTTTTAAAGGGGTGTTTGGTTGGAGAATAAGTTTTTTTTTCTTTGTATTTTTGATCAATAAAAAAAAATATTGTTAAAAAAATTATATATTCTAGATAAACGGTTGAGGGGCGTAAAGTGGGGGGGTGGGGTGGTGGAGGCTAAGGTTGGGGGGGAGATAGGAGTGTGAAGGGGGGGGGATAAACCCCTTTTAACGCATCTATTGCTACTATATAAGTGAGGAACAATTTTTATGGTCAGGGGGTTTTTTTTTAATTTCCCCCTTTTGACAAGCCATTCAAACTTCTACACGTGTTGCCTTTTTTTTTTATTTCCCTTTTTTTTGGTTGTCTTTGTTTTTTAAATCCACTTCAAACTACATGGCCCAGTTTAATTGGTACATAGTAGTATCTTTTTATGAATTTTTTTTCCTTAGTCTTCTTTTCAAAAGTTTGGGATTTTTTAGCTTTTACATTTAATCTAAAATAAACAATTTTTATATGATCAAAAAGGTTTTAACAGTTCCTTTTTTTTTTTTCAAATTTAGCCTTACTTTTTGATAAATGAATTTTTACATAACCAATAATACATATTAGATCGTTTCTATTTAATTATGGGTAATTTAGTAACTACACTTCTTACTCTTTAAGGATAAGTAATTTCTTAAGGGTGTGCCCGAGCTAAAAACATCATATAATATGGATGGGAAAATATTAGATTATCGTTTACATTCTTTGCCATCATACATTTCGATAAAGTTTAGGCAACTTTGGACCATTTCGTTTCCTTATGAACATTTATCGGATCTTATTAATATAATTTCTCTTAAATTTTTAATTTAGTGTTTTTCGTTTAAAAATCATTGACCAACCTGCTAAATTGAATTATATCAACTTAATATTTTATATTAAAATTTAATTATTTAAAAATTACATAAAATTACTATAAATTGCAATTTTAATTGAAAATTAATATTTGTTAGCATAAACTATATATGAAGAACTAAACTAATTCTTGAGGTTCAATTATTGATTTAGTTCATTTTCCTTAATTTTCGTTGAAAAATCAGCTCAAATCAATGCATTTAACTAGCATAAACAATTATTTCATATTTTGAGTTTGGGCAAGCTTCGGGCCCCATATTAATATATATATAAAGCGTAAGCGGTCGTGAAAGTAATTATCAATAAACCTATTTATCTATTTTGTCAGATTTTTGGGCTTTACCTGGTATTTTTAACACAATAAACTCAATTATTATATCTTTAAAAAAAGAGTTAATGTTCAGTTACAACTCCATCTTAATATTGAATCACGTTTTCTAAAAATTTCCACAAATTTCAACAAAATTATCACCGATTCAGTATCCCTAAAATCAGAGAATAAACCAACACAGCAATCGACAAAGGAACACATTCAAGCCAACACCCGTGTGAAACAAAAACTACAATTCCAGATCATTCAAGGCAGAGAAGAAATCACCATAGGCGAAAGGCGAAGATCTGAAGGTACACCGTTCACACAAAGCTTCATGCTTGGTTTGACCTTAGCCTTCATATATCTTTGTAATCTGTACTAAATTTATATTTCCCACACATGCCTTATATTGGTTTCCCCGATCCTTCTGCGACAGTCGTCGGAGCAACAATTTATTCGACCATGGGATTCCACCGACTTATC
>NC_081346.1:58315487-58336496 GCF_029784015.1 Lycium ferocissimum | reverse complement strand
AAAAGAGTAAAGTAATAAAAGGTAAAATGTTACCTTTTATCTTCACCATTGCTAGCCATCACAAACGCAACTTATCGTTCCTCTTTTTTCCACCATTTGTGAGAAATTAAAGAGTGGAATAAAAAATAAAAATAAAGCAACGTCAAAAAAAGGAAGGAATGAAAGAATTTCATAGTATGAGAAATATTCGTTTGTTACCCTTTCACTCATCTCTATTATTAGAAAAGGCAAGAAAAGCGGCGAAATTCCTTTGAAGCTTCGCAATTCCGGAATTGGGAGAATTAGGGGTGTTTCGTAATGACGGAAAATGTTTTCCTATTTTCTCTTATTTGGTTACACTAAATGTCTTGGCAAATATTTTAAGCCCTTAAAAATTCGACGAGAAACATTTTTTCGAATTCAATAAAACACACCAAGGCATCCAATTCCAACACCACCTACCCCTCCACGCCCACCCCTGCGCCCCACCTCCCCCCTCCATGCTACCCCCAACCTCCCTCAAATTTTCTATTTTAAATATTTATTTTACTTTTATAAAAAAATTATAAAAAATGAAAAAAAAATTCTTATACTTTTCAAGTCATAAAATTGTACCTTTTTTCAATATTGGAGTGAGAAATTAAAGAATGAAACAAAGAAGAAGGTATAAATGAACAGTGTGTGAAAAAGGACAAAATTCAACAAAATTGGTCCCTTATTAAAGAATACAGTAATAAAGAGTGAAAATTTAAACTTTTTGTCTTCAGCATTGCTAGCCATTTGCCAATGCAACTTATGGGCAACTTCATATCGTCTTCTTTCTTGTCATCAATAATATCATACCCTACCATTTTTGAGAAATTAAAGAGTGGAATCAGAAAAAGTAAAGTAAACAGGAAGAAATGAGAGATTTTCCTTTTGGGCATGTTTGGAAAGCCTACACAGTTTGGCCTGTTTCTTGGCCAATTCTTTCTTTTTTGTTCATTTTAATTTCTTTTCCTTTTTAATTTATTCTTAATTCTATTATTTTATCTTCTTTTTTATTTTTTAATTATTTTTAATTTTAAAAATATTTTTTTATATTATTTATCTTTCATTTCCTTTTTTTTTCATTCCAACCTTTACTTCTTGTGATTCCACGTAATTGCTCGTAATTTTTTTTATTTTATTCATTTCGCATAACTATGTATTTATTCTAATTTTTTAAACTACACCTCTTAGTATTAGAAAGAATGAGTCATAACCCATTACTACGACCCAAATCCGACACTCCAAAGCCGTGACCGGCACCCGACGAGCTTATACTCATAAGGCGAACCCTCTAAGCGAATCATGCGAAAATTAACAAATAAATGGATAATACGCAAAGTCTCATAATATAAAGAAAAGTGCGGAAGCGTAATACAAATACGAGTCTTGCCCAAAAAAACCCCATAAAAATATCTAAGTCATGGAACTACTAGTCCGAATGTAAAAGTACGAGACGTAGGCTACAAGATACTACTAAGTCATCTAAAGAAGAAGAGGCCGCCATGATCTAATGGTGGCTCACCTCTACCGAACCGGACCGAACAAAGCCGAATGAATCAAATATCGCTACACGGTCACCGTTAACCACACCCGCACACATACAACATCACAAGTGCGAGTCTAAAAGACCCGAAGCTGGATCATCACACTGCGAGCTTACACCCACGGGGCAAGTCTTTGAAATCCCTGATAATGCATAGAAGCAATTACACAGTACAAGTATATCAAATATATACAAACACTGAAGCTAAAGCTGAAATCATGAAGCACAAACAAGCAAAACATGAAATACTCTAAATCTGAATCTATGCTCACGGGACATAGTACGTATTTACCTATGTCTTACCCCGTTTCCCGAGAGGCATTATTTACCCCCATCTTACCCGGCCGAGCAATACATACGACGTACATTGAATCTCAATGTAAGCTCACGGACATAGTACGTATTTGTCTATGTCTTACCCCGTCTTCCGGAGAGGGCATTATTTACCCCCATCTTACCCGGGTCACTTAAGATTCTAGCATCTATCTCTCACTGAACATCAATGGGACCTATGGAAGTGTGCCCCCCCTAAAGATCCGATAAGTGGAACATACATCCAATCAATACCACTTCTAGACTTTACATTTATATAAATAGTATCTATTTAAGCGAATTTACGCTTAAAGGACTCATACGATCATTACTTTAGAAACTTGGAAATTATCCAATTTAGATACGTCGCCCAACTCACACGAACTAAACGGTTTAAATGCATACATACAACACAAACCATATGCTTTTTATGAAAAGCAAGCAAACTAAGAGTTTAAGCCTCACTTGCCTCATAACCGAACGTTAGCCTCTCTCTCGAAATGCCAAATTCTCTTCGAACGATTTCCGATAGCCTCAATCTATTCAATATCATAAATAACGGTCTAAGTTAATGGGTCAAATCTTATGTTCTTGCATTCGTAAACTACCGGTTCAATGTCAATATTTTATACTAAATTTCATAATTCCCATAAAGTACGATCAAACCGTATCTTAATAATACTTCTAATAACAAATTTCAAAATATGATATAGTCTCCAAATAGTCATAACCGTAATACATAAAGAAGGAAATAATTGAAATGAAAATTTATTGCGACCGAACACAAGGTACACGAAAATTTCACAAATTCAACACTTTGAAAACCCACTTTCAATCTACTCGCTATTTGGTCCCTCCAAGGTTTGCATAATAATTTCTTCTTATATTAAAATAATATTTAATGTTATTTCCCCCAAGCCAAATGAATTCCGCAAAGAAAAATTGTAATCGAGAAAGGTATTGCCTCTTAAATACCATTTCAATCGCCAAGTCCTAAGAAACACAATCATGACTCCATAATTAATTTGTCTTTCAAAGATAGGTTATTGGGCATTATTCGGTGAATTACTTATGCTAGTTATTCTATTACGCCATCAAACATAACTAAGGAATGGAATTAAGTACAATACCACTGATACAACAAATGAAATTTCCACTTTCCAACTCACCACGCCACTTTGACAATTTCTCTCGTCCGAAACCAAGACAAAGTCCCAAAGTTATAATACCTTGGTAGAAGAAAAGGAGTGGGCTTGCCCCAGTTCTATTTTTTTCCCACTTAAGCATATTTTATCATTAATCAACTTCACGAATTTTGCACTCACACGTCTACATATTATGGCAGCAAAATGAAAGTGGACCACTATTTTCCCACTTAAACATATTTTATCATAAATTACATTCACTAATTTGCACTCACACGTTTTCATATTAACATTGTCCGCAAAATGAAAGTGGCCCCGCTCTCTACTTTTTCCCACTTATTCACTTAAGCTCGCTTTTTCATAAAATATATCCTATAAATTATGTATACAACTAAATATATCTACATATATATTATATGAATATATTTCATAATTATGTCTTTGGTACAATACCGCTAAAATTAAATAAACTATGAATAAGGAAATAATTTGAGACACTTGGAAAAATACTGGGCTGTTACATAAACAAACTTGGAATATAGTGAGTGATGTTATTAAAGTAGATTTCGTTGTAATTGAGGCTATAGACTTATATTTTCCCTTTCTTTTAAATTATATTTACTTAAGTTACATTAGAACTTACTCATATAATGTTGGAATTTGACATAAGAGTATGGTGTTAAACTTTTTTTTTTTTTAGATTTTGAATTTAGGTTATATTTTAGATTTTAATTTTATTTGCTTTAGTACTATTGACTTGTTATTTCACATTACATATTGTTTATTTTTCACTTATAGTTGATAGATTTTGATAGATTTTTTGTCAAACATTTGAATAATGTTATCGCATTATATTTATAATTTTATCTTTTTGTCGAACATCCAATCCATAATGTTCTCACAAAAAGTCTGCTTTTAATTTTTATAATTAATTAAAATTAAAATATTATTAATTTGAAAAATATATATCAATTATTGTTTACAATATTAGTTACAAATATATGATAATAATTAATATATTTTCAAGATATAATGTGTTGTTAAATACATAATTTAATATCATTTATAAAAGCTACATATTTTTCATATATTTTTTTTTAATTTTTGATAACTAAATTTTATTTTTAAATTAAACTAACTATGTACACTTGTGCAACCAAACAAAGACGCTTGTAATTATACTATAATTATGTGATGACATACAAACATGTCGTTATAATTACAATACTGTGTAATTACTACCCGAGTAATTACACCAATTTCAATTACCATGTGGCTTTCCAAACAGACCCTCAAAGCTTCGCAATTCCAGGAAATTGTGGAGAGAATTAAAATGAAGAGTTTTCTCCCCGTGTGCCTTTGCCTGTCCAGTCTTTAATTTTTGCTTTATTTTATTGCGAAAATAAATGTTTTAAATTTTTATATAGAGAATGGTCCTGAAGTATCACTTTTTTGTGAGTTTTCTATCTGAACTACCACTAACTACTTATCAAAGCACACCTAAACTATCAAGCGTTTGCATTTCCTACCTGAACTATCAATTGTTTATGTTTCCTACCTGAACTATCTAGTGTTTACGTTTTCTACCTAACTACCACCATCTATTTATCAAAACACACCTTGACTAGTATCTAATGATGCTGGAAACAGGTAATTGAGCATGATTCAAAGCACAAAATCAAGCCAATCCGGTAAGATTTATGAACAATCTAACAAGATAGGCAGAATAAATATAGTACAATTCATGTCAATCTAGTAGGATTTCAAAATAATCAACAACACATGATATAAACACGTGTTAAACAGTTATAATTGAGTCCTGACAATTCTTGTGTTGGGAAGATGATCCATTTGAATCCATGTATGTGACGGATTTGCGCAATAAAAGAGAGATGAACAAATAAGATAATGTAGATTTTCACTTCACATTACATACATTTACATATTGATTCACTTGCAATAAAATGGCTAAGAATAAAATGTTTTAATGCCCGAACACAAGAGCAAAAACAAAACTCAATTCAAAAGGCCAATCATGGATTGAAATACTAAGTCAAGCAAACTCAATACAAATGCCAAAGTCCAGCAGAAGAAAAAAGTAAAATCATGTGGTGCAATTACCCAATATGGCTATTAACTCCCCAAAAATGCTGCAACCAGCAGTACATAATTATTTACAATGTAAGTAAACAATGTCAGTATTGAAGAATTTTCCAAGATTGCAAATTTAGTCCATTGTTTTGAGAAGAATGATATCACAACTATATATACTCCAAGAATAAAAACAATTTGGAGATCTCTGCTGAATAGTTGATTAAACAACATCCGGGTTTGGAATTTAGATTACGGCGGATTAACGCATGCTAGTAAAGCAACTGAAGTAAATAGAAGCAATCCCATAACAATCTCGTAAGGCAACCCTTTGGACTTCCTCGAAATCCAGATCTTTTAGCAATTTGGAAAACAGAAAGAGAGGGAGGAATCAATATAATATAAGTTATAGCAAAATTAGCAATACAACATCTAATTTTTGGTGAAACTTTTGTGTAACTTGTGTAGAGTTCAAGCTATCCGAAGTTTAATACCATATGCCAAATGACGTATTAATTATACGTAGATCTATTAATTATAGTAGATCATATTAGTTATGCAGGTTTTATATGAAAAACCAACATTGTACAAGTAATGCAAAATTTTATACCGACACTAAAATTTCTTATAATTCAAACAATACATCCCCTGACAGTTTAAAGAACTCATGATTATCCATAGGAATAACTAGTAAAGGCGTAATTCGAATGAATAGTAGCAGAGGACGAGGCATGAAACTGAGATAAGTGAAAGGCATAGCCAATCAGGAAAACATAGAAGAGGAGTAGAGACATACCCAATCAGGTCTCTGAGTACGAAATGAAAAGTCACCATTATACATCTGCAATCTTGTAAGCTCAAGTTCATTACTTAAAAGGTTGCAAGAGTTATTAGTTAGACTCTCTGAAATGTAAAAAAGGTGAAAATGACACAGTGTTTCTCTAACAAACTAGCAAGCAAATACATTTTCTTTAAGAGCCATCAACCTCTCATCAATTTCTGTTATCACAACCTTCCCTTACGAAATCAAAGCGTGTACAAATTTTATTTGGCAACAAGATATACATGGAAATAAGTTTCATTGATGTATACAAAGATGGTTGTATTTATTAGTAAAACAGAAAATCAATAACAAAATTTGGATTGGGAGTATAACGCAACCTCGTGACAAACCATTTGAGAAAGTGAGTATTCCCTCGAGACAAAATCTTGTAAGCTCAAGTTCATCATTATACAATTAAAAGAGTATAAAGGTTGCCCCTCAAGCGGGGGCCTTAGGAAAGGCAAATGTTTGATGTTTCACCTAAGTTGTGTCCTGACAAACACTGGCGAGTTACGTTTAGTTGATTGCATTATCTTCTGCTTGTTGTTGGGCTATTTTTATGATACTCCAATGCAAAAACATTATCACCATTTCTCATTGCAGAGTCAAGGTGAAATTAATTGTGTACCTCTTGAATCTATCTTTCAGTTCCTCCATTTTTGCCATGTCCCTTGAAATACCAAAAGTTAATCATGTAACTTGAAAGCGCAGTCAGTGAAGTCAATTGTCTTAAGGAGCTTCGATCTACTTCAAATAGTGTGATTTAGGAACTACTTCTCCTCATACAACAGGGGGTAAAGGCTAAACAAGATTTGACAGTATGTTTAACCATTTGTTTTTCACTTAACATATGAAAAATCAGGAAAGTTTGGTCAAAATTACTTCAATTAAATGTAACTTAAATTTCAAGCAAACAGGATAATAATCAGTTTTCTAAAGATGTGTTTCTTTTCCAGCTTAAGTTTATATTTTGAACCATAAAAAAGAAAATTAAGCTGGAAAAAAGATCTTTAGAAAACTTGCAATGAGCAATTAAACTTTTTCCAGCTTAAGTTTGAATATGATAGAGTAATCAAACTTGCACTTAGCCAGAGGAGCAAGAGGATTCCCTATTGTTCTGTCTCAACTCTCAAACCTAGCACTTGGCTTTGATGTTTGAGTAATTGCTCCCTCATTACACCTTCTTTGTTTTGAATATCTGATTGGATAGATGCTTCCTACATCAAAGAAACATGAAATTAATGGTAAAAATACATGAGAACACAAGAATTCTCAAGATACTTTCAAGGCTAACCTTGATTTTCTCCTTTCAGTGACAATTTTTTGCTAGCAAAGGAAGAAGTTTCTCATGATCCAATCAAAATCATGCGTGCTTGTAGGTGCAATGTCAGCAGCTAGTCTCATCTGTCCCTGCTGTCTTTCTCTTTCTTGAAACATCGCCCATTTTTCTGGATGGGCAACTCTAGTCAGCTCAACATTCTGAGATTCATGTTCATTTTGAGCTGCCATTACTGCTTGATCCACCTCTACATCTTTATTTTCATTGCGCAAATGTAGTCCCATGTTTGTTGCAATGTTATGATCAGCAAACGCTTGCAAATGCCCAGCAGTGTGTGATGGCTCTGGTTGCTCAAGTACCATGGAGCAGCCAATCTCAGTTGTCACTACAGTATCTTTTGCAGAACTGGAAAGAGTTCGAGACTTTGCATCGCTCGTTTCTTCCTTCTCCATCTCCTATCTTTATTCTCATACTCCAGGTGAATTCCCTAACATATTACCTCCCTGTACTGTGTAGATACCTTAAAAAGGTAATACTCATTTGGGTTCTTCCCTTCTTTATTGTCAGAAGCGTGCCACATTGTTTCAAATGGTACATAGTGGTCTAACTTCAAGGAATGTTTTCTTTCAAGGTCAGATTTGCAGACCAATGTAGCTGTTAGCATCACCTCCCCTCCACCATTAGGACAGAAACACACCGAAAACCCCATGAATTAATCGGTATACCAAGATGGGTTCAGTTCAATTGAGATCTCTTTTTGATTAATAAATTGATAATCAAACAACTCTGGAATTCTAACTTTAGGAAACAAAATAAAAAAAGAATCCCTTTGTGGAAGTCATACTGCAACAGAAATTATTATTAATAGAAATCAATTTGACAAGAATATTGAACATTCATATGTGTGCGGGAGAGATAAAAACCTGAATGCATGTCCTGATTACATATTGTAGGGACTTCAACCCATTAATTTGGCAAGTTGAGACAGTTCCGTATTCGGATTTCTCATGACCACACCATGATATTGAGAGTCTACGCAACTTAAGACACTTATTCAGAAGATCTCTGATGCTCTTCAAGGCTAAATGATAATCTTCATATAGGTTCTCTAAATTTGGGGGTAGCTCTCCTGCCAGTTCATTAAGATTCTGACAGAACTATACGTTCAGCTCAACAAGGTGTAAGAGTTCTTTGATGCTTTTAGGTAAACAAGAAATATTGCTTCCACTTACATTCAAGTGTTGCAAAAAAGTCAAAGATCCTAAATCCTCAGGAAGTCAAAGATCAAGACATCTCAAGGAGGATAAAGCTAATAGTTGATGCAAAACGAAGCTAGAGGAATGCTGAAATTGTTTATGTGAGAACATTAAATCCCTTAACTCATACAGATCACCCAATATATTCTGGAAGCTTCTCAAGATTTTTGCAGCCGTGGAGAACAAGATCCTTAAGCTTCTTCAAATTATAGAGGCTGTCTGGTAGACTTACAAGATCTTCACAACCTTTCAGACTGAGCTTAGTGAGAACGCTCAGATTCGCAATGGATGAAGGCAGTTCTCTTATCCCCGTATATTGAATGGCCAGTTCTGTTAAGCTATGCATATCTCCATTGATTTTTGGAAATGTATCTAATTTTGGGCAATTAGATATCTTGAGTTCTTCAAGGGATTCCATCTGAATAGAGCTTAGAAGCTTCTTTAAGTCCTCACATCTATCTATCTTTAACCTAACAAGCTTCTTTTGAACCCCAAGAGATATAGGGAGCTCTACCAATCCAGAACATTCATATATATGAAGCACTTTCAATTGACCTGATTCAAAGAGGTTGTTTGGCAGCGTTGCAAGTTTATTGCAACCTTCAATCCAGAGAAATCCAAGATTTTGTATAGCATTCGGAATACTTTCAAGAACTTCACAACCATCCAATTTCAAATAACTAAGGCCGCTGAGAGGCGGGGGTAAGCTTCTTATCCAGGGGGACCCTACAGAGAGTGTTGATAAGCGCAGCATATCTCCACAGATTTCTGGAAATTCTTCTAAACTTGTGCATTTATAAAGATTGAGATGTTCAAGAGATTCCATGATAACAAATTGTGAAAGCTTCTTAAGTTTGCGACAACTCCCCAAATTCAAAGAAGTAAGCATTTTGCAATGTCCAAGAGAGGGATGGACCTCTTCAAAATTCTCACACCCATATAAAATTAGTGTCTCCAAATATGACATATCACCAAAATTAGGGGTTTCCGTTAACCCATCTCACCCGCTTAGATTCAAATGCTTCAAGTTGCTCAATCCCTGTTTTCATAAAAATAAAAAATATAAAACATAATGTTTCTATGAAATAGGCAATTCTATTTTGTGGGTAAAAAATAAAGAGAAGAGAAACCCACAAATTCTGGAAGCTTCTTAAGTTTGCGACAATTCCACAAATCCAATCTTGTAAGCATTTTGCAATGTCCAAGAGAGGGATGGACCTCTTCCAAATTCTCACAGTCCTCTAAATCTAGTGTCTCCAAGTTTGGCATATCACCAAAATTAGGGGTTTTTGTTAACCCAAAGCTCCAGCTTAGATCCAAATGCTTCAAGTTGCTCAATTTCTGCTTTAATTAAAAAAACAATTTAAAACATAATGTTTGTATGATATACCAGATAGCTTAAGTATGTTGTGGGGAAGAAATAAAGAGAAGAGAAGAGAAGGTTGTGGAAAAGAGAAGAGAAGGCTTAGAAAAAAAGGTTCGTTTTCACAATGCTCACTTAAGTATGTTGTTTGTAGCTAATGTGGAAAAGAGGTTTATATATATATTTCTTCTCTTTTAATTTAGAAATGAAAATTAAACCACTTTCATATTGTATTTTCTTTTTAGATTTTACTTTTTTAAAATATTGAAAATTAAGTATTTATGGGGCTTACGCCGTGAGGTAGTCTCCCAGGGCTTGCAAGTTCTTTAGCAATTAGATATAATCTCACAGAATAAATTATACACAAAAGCAAGTTTATATTTTAGATATTCTACAATTATAATAATTTGATCGGAATTATTATTCCATTATTTTGTACGAGAACTTCGCAACGAATTCCAGTTGATATCTAATTCTTAAAAATTTGGAAATCAAAAAAGTAAACATATTTCACATGAAAAATGTTCCTTTACAATTCTGTGTGATATAGTTTTTCATTTTAGATCGTGAATGTCAACTTAGTTCAATTCCATCTAAATATTTTTGAAGATTTAATTGCGAAAAGAAAGCTGGCAGAGAGAGAGGTTATACATTTGATTTTGTGATGAAGTTTGTATTTGTAAGTTTTAAATTCACTTTCAAGTGAGTGATTAGAAAAGAAAAAAAATTGGTTTTAATTGTGGATATCAGAACATGTATTTAATGTAGCATTTAAATAGTGGACTGATTAATTTACTTGCATTGACCTATCAACAAATTTATTTCAAGTTCCTTATTTCGTAGATTATAATTAGAAGATGTAAATTACAAAAAAAGCGAGTTTATCTACAAGATGTTCTATAATTGTAACAATTTGTTTAGAACTATTATTCCATTATTTTGTATGAGAACTTTGCAATAAATCACCATTTGATATCTAATATTTGAAAATTTAAAATCAAAACATCAAAAGTATTTCACATGACTATTTTTTCTTTACTATTCTTTGTGATAAAGCACTTCATTTTAAGTTATTTATAACCTTGTTCCTATAGAAAACAAATATAGACATATTTTTGAAGTTTTGGCTTAGAAACACTTTTATGTTTTATTTAAACACTACAAAAGTGCTTAAAAGTTATTTTGGCTTAAAAGTACCTAACATAAGCCAATCCAAACAGGCTCATAATACATAAATATGGATATAGTAAAGATGAATTACAGAAACAAGTATACAGCATGTTCAAGTCCTTTTGCATGCTTCGCAGTAGATTTATTTATTATGTTTGCTCCTACAAAAAAAGTTTCTTCACCCATTTTTTATTCACTATTTATTTAACTCAAACAGGACATGCATCAATCTTTAAGGTTTGGATCGGACATGTAGCCATAGTTCTAGGGGTGACTTTGTACTTGTATAAACATGTTATTTTAGCGCAGGTTTAAAGGTTGTTCTCGGTTTTGACAACGCTTCACAAATGACCTTTTTAATTTTAATTAAAAATTTTCGAACTAAAATAACCTTAAGTTGAGCAACAGATATGGTAAAGCAATGCCGCAACTGTGGCATGCAAGTTATGAAAAAATTGATATAATTTCACGCTATATTCAACTCAACATATATCTTGTTGGATAACATACAAACTATCCCAGTTTCTAGTTCCCACTCATGCTAGCTCACTTAAATCTACAGGATTGTCGTGTTTTTTTTTTTCAGTTTTCTCTCAGTTTATCTTATTCTCTCTCTGGATGATTTTTTGTTTTCTTGGCACCTATTTAAATTTATTCCATTATCTCATATAAAACTTATTCCATTTACTCTACCGGATTATCATGATTATTTCTAGTTTTCACTCATGATGCCTCATATAAAACGTATAAAAATATAGGCCAAAGTCCTCATTTTTCAAATGTATTCCATTAAAATGTGTCACTCCACACATGGATTGAAAAAATAGACATGGAGCCATGTCATGTTACCTGTTTTTTTTTTTTTTTTTAAATAAGTCATGTCAACAAAAACAATTATTTTTAACAAAAACTCTATTTTAAAATCTATTTAAATAATTAAAAAAAATTGAAAAACCCAACCCATCCTCTCATTTACTCTACGCCGCCGAAATTTTTAATCATTAAAAATTAATTTTAACAAAAACTCTATTTTAAAATCTATTTAAATAATTTTAAAAAATTGAAAAATCAACCCATCCTCTCCGATGATGCCTCAAAATTTTTAATCATTAAAAATTAATTTTAACAAAACTCTATTTTAAAAATTTAAATAATTAAAAAAATTGAAAAACCAACCCATCCTCTCCGAAAACTGCAAATTAAAATCTATTTAAATAGCGTTTTGTTAAAAATAATTTTTAATGATTAAAAATTTTAAAAAGAAAAGCGAGAATGGAGAGGATGCAAACGATGGCAGCAGGTTGGGTTTTTCAATTTTTTAATTATTTAAATAGATTTTAAATTAGAGTTTTTGTTAAAATTAATTTTTAATGATTAAAAATTCAAAAAAAAAAAATCGTCTCTCACGCTCATTTAAAGCGAATGAAAAAATGTGTTCAAAAATGATGTTTTTATCTTAAGACGAGGTGTATTTTAATTGATGGACATATGGCCAACGCTTCGATGAAATGAGCTTAAAAAATTGCATCGCCCATACACTTTGGCCTAAAAATATACTTACAAAACTGCAAATTATCCATGATACATTGAAAAATATACCAAAAGCAATTAATCGTGTAAAAAGAATTGAACATTAAAGCTAACACACAAGAAAAAACGAATACATTTTAGAACTGTAGTAGTACTCACACCCTGCCGTCTCGGCATGACGATAAATGCCCAAACTTTTTAGCTAGTATCGATAAAAAAAAACTTTTGTACCACGTTATTATAAAAAGTACAGGGACAGCTGGACTGGGCTTATATCCTAAGGACAAAAAATGATAATTGCCTAGCATAATAAACAAAAGGAGCCGATTTTCAAAACAAAAGTAAAAAACGTGGACAATATTTAAAGACCAACCACAAGGAGCGGCACTCCGTACAAAAACTTGTAGTTCTAGTTCCATTCCACCAAAAAAAAATTGAACATTTAATTGGGAAAAGAAAGATAGAAGTATGAGCAGTTTGGAGAGATAATATGTTTGATTTTGGATAAAGTCTCTGTACATTGGATTTGCAAGTTTTAAGTTTTACAGGATGTAAATTGTGTATATAGAAGCATTTACTTGGCGTAGCATTTGAACCATGGCGTAATGTGCATTAACCTAGCGAATATAATAAACAAGAGTATTGTAGTTTTGGAGGAGAGAGAGTGCACAAGTATACCTTTGGTATTGGCCAGAGTTCGACAAGCTGACTACTCTGTAAACAAAGGCCAACAAGGTGTGATGGGTCAAATCTATCCGGCAATGAACTTGAAGGATAGTTTGGCCATTTAATCCACCGCAGGCTAGAAGGAAGACAAGTGATAGTGCTTTCTAAGCAAATAGTTTCATGATCAAGTATCAACACCTGTAAGCTTTGCATCCTCTTGAATACCTCATTATGATTTCCATGATCATCTTCAAAACAGTAACTGTAGGGGATCCGTAGGCTTTCCACCTTTTTTGGTTTCTGTAAAGAAAGAAACAAATATCTATTTGTCAGGGGATTAAAGAAATGAAGCACAAAACTCAACGGAACAAAGTCGCAATACTATGAGCTTACAAAAGTATCAATTTAGTTAAAATATTCCTTACCAACTTTCCAGTAAAAAGGTCATGAACCTCCTCACGAAGCCATATTCTGTTGTTTGCATACTCTTCCTTTGACACATTTTCACCCATTCCTCTTATCAAATTATGCATCTCAAACCTGTAGCCACCTCTGCCGGATAAAAGAGATTTTTCAATCAGGTAATTTATTCCTATCAAGTCAATACTACAACTCCTAAGTATTCGTTCCACATAATATCTTGGTTCATGATTGAACAAGCATGCGATATCTAGGAATATTCTCATCACATCTTTATCCAACCCATCAAGACCAATCTTAAGTTTTCCTAGAATGTCATCATTTGGGATCTTCTTCAATCTATCAATTATGTCTCTACATTGCTCTTTGTTTCGTCCATAAAGAGAAGAACCCAAAACTTTAAGAGCTAAAGGAAGTCCATCAGCATACTTCACCACTTCACTTGAAAGTTCCTCAAACTCTCTCTGGAGATTTTCTTTTGAAAGCATGCATGCAAAACAGTTCAAGAGCTTCATTCTCAGACAATAGCAGGACTTCATATACTTTATCCTCTTTCACATGAGTGATTATCAGGTGCTTGTCTCTTGTGGTAATCAAAATTCTACTACCCCTGCCAAACCACTCTGTCCCTCCAACTATAAACTCTATTTGACTCAGATGGTCTGCATTGTCAAGAATGAGCAAAACTTTCTTCCAGCGAAGCCCATTCTTTATAATTATGGTTCCATCACATTCACTAGTTACAATCATTTTTTTTTTCCAAATAGCTTGCAGATAAGAGTTTTCTGTAGCCACTTAAGTCCCTTTTTTCGGCACATTTCTCCAACATCATCAAGAAAACAATAAGCTTCAAATTGATGACGATATCTCTCATATATAACACTTGCAATTTTTGTCTTCCCAATACCGCCCATTCCCCATATTCCAACGGAACAAACGTCATTGGATTTCATATGTAATAATGAAATTACTTTGTCAATTTGAGTACCCACTAAGCTTTCCGAAACGGGTAAAATAACGTTCTGTAATATGTAATCAACAACCTTTGTGATGCAATCTGCCTCATCCCTACACGTTACAATGAACAACAACTATGTAAATAGAACTTTAGAAATCAAATAAGATTATAGAGTTGTTTACATTTTGCACTCTAGTGTATGCTCTCTTTTATTTTTGTACCTTATTTTATTACTTTAAATGATTCTTGCAAAACAATAACAAAACTATGTTTCTTGAATTGCAAAACAGGAAAATTACAAATAAGAAGAAAAAAGGATATGGTGCAAAATAAAGAAGAGGCCAAGAAAAACAAAGAGAACATAAAAAACAAAAGAAAGAAAGCTTACTTGCACTCTTGTAAATGGTACCCTGATATTTTCCAAGCTTGCTTACATGCTTCTCTCCATCTTTGAACCTTCTCCAAATCATCTTTGTGTTTTTCCTCGTGTTGGGAAAATGACTCAGCGAATGGTGAATTTTGATGGCTTACATCAGATGGACTCACATCATAAAAAATTGGAATCACAATCTGATCTAATTCATTTCGGCTCTTTATGATGTGAGCAAGCTCCTCTAAGCACCATCTTGACGATGCATAGCTTTTTGAAAATATCACAATGGCAAATTTGGACTCTTCTATGGCTTTCAGTAGTTCACTGGAAATAGATTTTCCTGTTTCCAGCCGCTCTTCATCTTTAAAAGCATCAATTCCCCTTTGCTCTAAAGCATTATAGAGATGACTCACAAAGTTCTTGCGGGTATCTGGACCTCTAAAACTCAAAAAAGCACCATACTTGCAAACTTTGGAAGATGAAGCGTGAGACATTTTGAAGAATATTGCTAAAGACTAACAGGCAAATTCTCAGCTTTGGATATATGGTGAGATAACTCAAATAATTGGGTGGCTTTGGTGCTTAATAAAGAGCAAGACTTCACCTTTTTCACTATTCATAGTCTTTAAGGGAAACTTCTTATCATCTTCCTATTTCAAGTCATACAATTGTACCCTACCTTCTTCATTATTGTGAGAAATTAAAGAGTACTGAAATAGGCAAGAAGACTTAACTTGGTCCTTGACCAAAATGGCGAAGAAAAAGCTAATGTTATTATATTTTTACTGCTTAAAAGCTTTTATTGTAATATATGTATTGCCTTATGGTTATTGTCTCTGTAACATTATTGTGAATGGGTCCAAACTTCTAATGAAGTTCACATGCAGGATTGTTCAATAATGACTTTAGAGATGACTTACAAAGGTTCTACGTGTACCTTCACCTCTAAAACTCAAAAAGACATCATACTTGAAAACTTTCGAAGAAGAAGCATGAGACATTGTTGAAGAATATTGCTAAGGACTAACAAGCAAATTTTCAGCTTAGTCTATGATGAGGAAACTGACATAATTGGGTTGTTGTGGTGCTTAATAAAGAGTAAGACTTTACCTTTTTCACTATTCCTAGTTGATGTACGCTACCTTTTCCATTATTGTCAGAAATTAAGGTGTGAAACAGATAAGAAAACTCAATTAATTGGCCATTAGTCAAAAAGGAAATGCTAAAGTTGGAAAAGACGAAGAGAAAAAATGGAAAGGGAGTCAAAGCAAAGTAAAAGGAAGGAAAGAAAGACTTTCTAGTGGAGTTATAATTGAGGAAGCTAATGTGTTATTTCTAATATTATACATCCTCTGTTTACACCTTTCATAGTGTAGAAAGGTTAAGTCTTTAGGGGTCGTTTGGTTGGAAACAAGTTATTCCAGGATAACTAATCCTTAGCTACCTCGAGATTAGTTATTCCACCCTCCCACAGGGATAAAATAACACTACAATCTCGGGATAACTAATCCCGAGATTAGTTATACCGAGATTTTATCCCAACCAAACGTGGGATAAACTCATCTCAAATATAATCCTGGAATTTTTTATCCTTATCCCTCGTACCAAATGAGCCCCTAGTCTTAGACATAGATATGTGGATTGGTACTGGGTTATATATATACTCCCTTAGTCACAATTTACGTGAAGGTGTTTGACTAAGCACGGAGTTTAAGAGAGAAAAGAAGACTTTTGATATTTGTGGTCTAAAATAAGTCATAGATGGTTGTGTGGCTAAGATCAATTCATTAAGGGTAAAACAAACATTTTAAAGTAAAATTGTTACAAAATATAAAAAGATGTCATTCTTTTTGAGACTGACTAAAAAGGAAAGAGTGTCACATAAACTGGAATAATGGGAGTATATAACAACAGAAAAATTGGTTAGGCAACCAGTGGTTCCCATCATTTGAAGTATCGTTTAAGAGCGAAAAGTAGAAGAAAAAACTGCAAATATACGATTATATTGCATATAATGAAATTTACCAATTGTTTATCTCTCTTTTGTCAATTGTTATTTTAGTGTTGGTTATAGTTGTATGATAGAATAGAGAATAATAAAGAGTAAAGACTTCACCTTTTTCACTATTCATAATCTTTATGGTAAACTTCGTATCATCTTCCGATTTCAAGTCATAAAATTATACTTTTTTTAGTGAGAAATTTAACCTCTTTTTTTCCTCAGCATTGCCAGCCATCTGCCAATGCAACTTTTCCTTTTCCGCCATTTGTGAGAAATAAACGAGTGGAGTCAAAAAAGTAAAGTAAAAAGGATGGAATGAAATATCCTCTTTGTTTTTCCTTTCACTCATCTCTATTGTTAAGAAAAGAAAAGAAAAACCCAGGGGAGAGGTAGAGATAGAGACAAGAAACCCCTTTAAAGCTTTGCAATTCTAGGAAATTGGGGAGAGAATTAGGGTGTCTTTGGTATGACGGAAAATGTTTTCCTGAAAAGACTTTCAACTCTTTCACTATTCCTAGTCTTTTTGGGAAACTACATAGGAGTTTTTTTTTTTTTTTTTTCAATAACCACGGTCTCCAAGCCAGCTTGCACACCTCGACTAATTTCACGGCATACCTCTCACCAGAAATAGGTGCCAGGTAACTCTATCCACCAAGATTAGGACAGATTAAAAGAAATTACCTAATGGTTTTTGTCTCTACTAAGATTTGAACCGGAAACTCTATGGTTCTCAACCCATTTCATTGACCACTAGTCAAAAGTACATATCATCTTCATGTTAGATGACATAAAAGTGTACCCTACCTTTTTTAATATTGCAGTGAGAAATTAAAGAGTGAAAAAAAAAAAAAAAACAAATAAAGAGATAGAGAGAGTGATCTCTTTAAGCTTGCAAATTGGGAGCAAATTTAGGTTAATCATACTTTTTTGTAAAATGACATAAATTCGTCCCCACCCCTGAGATATTGCCCAGAAATTGAAGAAAAAACTAAACAAAACTATATGATTGGGGATTTATTACTTTTATTATCATAAAGTCACAAAATAAAATAGTAAAAAATGAATCACAGTTCTAGCTTTTCCCCTTTATTGACAAATCAAAATCTATTTACAATGAAAAGGTTAAAAAAAAAAAAAAAAATTACTTTGATAGACTTAAAACTCACATATTTAAGAGCCTTATTGTTGGAGGCTTGGTTAAAAAAATCCGAAATCATCATCAGGGTTGTTTTAACTGCTACTACATCGATGGACCTCTGATTTAGCATCCCAGTCTTCTTCATCCTTATCTATAAATTGATTTACAAATTTCAATTTGCAAATGTATGAACTAAACTAATTGTAAGTGGTATTTTCAGACTCACTGTTACTTTCATTAAGGGTATGTTTCACGGTTGTTGATTGATTCAGAAGCATTTTGAGATCCGGCGAATTAAGGTTTTTTGGGTAATTTGATTAATGCACGTGATTTGCACATGGGTAATAAAAATGTGAGAACTTGGAGCTTCGGACCAAAAGAGTTTTATCTTTTTACCTAACTATATTTTATTTACTAGAGGCCGAGGCTCGTGCCAAGTCCAGCTGTAGTTTTATATAGCTTGGAGTTGTGTTTGAGCAATTTATATAGGGAAGAATTTTTTAAGTTTGTAATTAAGATGAGAATTTTAAATCAGTTGAAAACTAGATAGGTGACACATTTACCTTACTTTAATTTCATTGAGAATCAAGGATTGAGCTTAGTTTCCGGTTAGTTATTTTAGAGGTATAATTTTTCTGTTTGGTCAGAACCTTAATGTTGACATCTTTGATACTTCTTATTCTAACTTAAAGTTATTTCTTCTCCGGTCCACAATATATTACTTCATGTGAAAAGGCTCTAGGCAATTCTTTCAAGCAGTAAACTCAACAAATGACCATATTTCTTTATTTTAGTGGTTCTACTTATACATATCTTTTTATCTTAATGAGCGTGTATAGAAGAGTTTTTATCTGATGGATGTCATTTTGTTGTTGAAGCAAGAATATTGCTTGTAAATGCGATTATATTAAATATGAGGAATATTCATTTACAATTGTGAAAATCTCCCTTTTCCAAGTTCGAACCAAATCTAATTTCAACAAATTTCATGAAGGCAATTCGTTTTTTCATTTCAATTATGGTATGAATTGTATATAAGTAACCAAAAAAAAAAAAAATGACAACTCCTTAACCAAAAAAGCAAGAATATTGCTTGTAAATGCGATTATATTAAATATGAGGAATATTCATTTACAATTGTGAAAATCTCCCTTTTCCAAGTTCAAACCAAATTTAATTTCAACAAATTTCATGAAGGCAATTCATTTTTTCATTTCAATTATGGTATGAATTGTATAAAAGTAACCAAAAAAAATGACAACTCCTTAACCAAAAAGGTGTTGTATCTACCAGATTTCTCAAAAGTTTGTTAAAGGCTTCAAATAGTTTTATTTTTCTTAAAATTAATCTATATAATTTCATGAAATAACAATATGCAACTATGTTAAAACATTACTTCAGTTAAATAATAATTCCAAATAATTCTCTACAATGAGAAAGCAATTACTCGTAGTTCATCACTCAAATTACATTTTATTGTCATATTGTTTGGCTTATTTTAAGCAATTGTACATGAAATTTTTTTCAATAGTACATGCCTTTCTAAAGTTGGAAATTCCAATATTTAATTTTGAATATCATGAACAATTCATATTAAAATACATGAACAGTTCATCCCATGTCAATAAACAAACCTAAGAAGTAAATGGGACCCATGTTTCAGAAAGTCTGTGGGATAAAGTCAAGGGCCCCCACAAACTCAGGCAAACTATATGTTTCTTTAAGGGGATGTGTATAGGGAATTAAAAATGTTAGTTGGGTGTTTTGTCTAAGAAATGAAATGTACGTGAACAACACCATTTGGTACAACAGCCTCAAAGCTGATAATTACTGAAATTCCGAAAAAGCCCCTGAAGCAGGCATGACGACGATCCACTTCTGAAACTCATGTTTCTATTTAGTTAAAATAAGGAGAATATATCAAGGATCAAAACAAAATAACCGCAATATATTAAAGACCGTTTTGATTACGCCGCAATATATTAAGACCATTTGATAACGCGATATAGTAAAACAACTTGCCGAGTAAATTTTCCCTCCTTACAAATTATTGGACCTCAAATTACACCGCTAACGTTAATTTTCGAGCTAAAATTAGGCAGTCACATAATTGACATTTTTAATCTTTCATCTTTTCGTTCTTCTCTTTAATCTTTAATTTCATCAAGAATATTATAGTGTTTTCAATTTTTGAAACCTCGGAATTATTGTTGGGGAAGGGGGGAGGGGGGGGGGGGGGGGGGGCTTGGAGTTAATGGTTGATTTATGTTCAAAATTGTTTAGTGTTGATTATTAGATCCCCGTTATTCGAGAGTGTTCTCGTGTATACCAAGGTATATGTGCAACTTGTTAAGATCATGAGCTGGCACAAAAGTAAGAAAAGAACAATTACAATATCTCTAATCAGTACCCATGAAATATGAATAAATATGATAGGATGAAAAGGAACTTCATTCATTATTTTTTGGAAAAAACTCTGTCATATCTCTCTATTGTGTATGAAGTTTATAATTTCCATTGGTGTAAATCAAATCACCCGGATTTAAGATAATAAAAAAATTGTGCTTAAATTATTAGTTCAAACACTAATTTAGTGATTTTGCTTTTAGAAATCTCAAAACTCCATTTTCATCCTTAGAAAGTGATGAAAAAGACAAAAAGAGCCTACTTGATTTGTTTAAAAATAAATAAATAAAAATTGGTGATTGGGGATCATTTGTCTTGGTGTTTGAAGGTTTTATTTCAGATTTTGAAGCAAATTTGGGGTGATTTTGATCGAAATTAAAATCGTAAATTCGAAAACCTTGTTGAACAACACATCCAAATCATCTCAAGCCGATAAAATTAGTGAACAATTTAACAAGAAAGATAGCATGTAGATAGCACCAAGTGGATGATTATTATAATTTCAAGATTGGGGGTTTTTTGGAA